>NC_064303.1:30004849-30072790 GCF_023373825.1 Bactrocera dorsalis | reverse complement strand
GTATATAGCCGTTGGAATATAGCTTTTGCTGCTATGCTATTACGTACTACAGTCTCGTTATCTGTCATTATTTTATTACAAAACGGGCATTTGTAAGATATACTTCCTTTAGAATTTTGTAGAACTCTCTTTTGTCGGTTAATTTTCTCATATATGTTTATTTTGAATATCTATCTATGCATGAGAGATACAGGGTTCCATCGATGTCATAAATATGTTCACGACTGTTGTGTGTGTGTTTTCCTGTGGTGGCATGATGACACCAAAGTTGCATTAACTTTCTTTAACACATCCGTTAGGATGATTGTATGACCAAGTTTTCCCCTCGGTACTTGCGTTTTCCCCCAGGCGAATTAACAACAATATTTGCAGGCGTTAGGTTTAAACACATCCTGTTTCCAATGCAGTAAGTCTTGGCCGGTAATTGATCACGCACTAGTTCTGCGTAACCTAGAGGTTGACACTGATGATTTTCCAGATATGAAGTCGGAAATTGGTTTTAGGACGGTTTGTCCAGGTAATAATCCTAATAATGTCCTGACTCCATTTATGAGATATTCGGCTGGCGTTGCTCTACCACACGGATTCCTTGCGTCCCTGAGTTTCGACGTCTACGTACTGTCCTCCTCCTCTTTGACGAATTCCGTTTTTGTTATACGTACTGACGATTCTTGTCCCATGGTGCCAGCAATACACAATACAGAATTAATTAGAAAATGTATAAAGATGTTAGTTGATGAACTCTTTATTGTGTGCAATTCCGTTCAAGACTGACGAGAGATTTGGTTCAGACAGTTATATCTCAACGGGCCTATAAAATGTCATTAAGAAAATGTTGTAGGATATTAAAGAATCCGTAAAGTTTTATTAGTTTTTAACGAAACGGTTTTGGGGTTCGTTTACAAGCGGTATCCGGAAATCCAATGTGCTTAAAAACGGTTGGTTATGGTGTCCATTCCCCACTTGCCAATTGGTATTGAAAATGCTTATCATTCTCAGGGCGCTGATCGACGCTTTGATTTGACAGCGTTTAACTCGTGCGTTTCATAATTCAGCGTGCACCTACGAGTATAAAGGACTTTGTTTGCTAAGTCAAAGATTGTTTAGTCAGTGGGTTTTGCAGTTTACAGTGTTATGATAATGCCTTATATGCTATGCTACTTATATAACATTAATAAAACAATAAGTTTTTATTTACAGCACTACTTGCTTACCTTCAGCTTTATTTCAAACTGAGAACTTAATTGTATTGTTAGCTGTTATTATGCTGAGCTCGACACACATAAGTGCTTTAGCTCTCAATAACCTTGCCTGGAAGTTATGTATTGGGTGTAGAGAGCGGATGCGCATGTAGCGCAGTCCATTAAGCTAAGAGTGCAATAGGAGTCTCAATTGTCAGTTGACTCCAATTTAGGCAGACATGATTGTCGGCGAATTTCGTGTTGTGTTAACTTTATATAAATATGTAGGAATATCGGTTTCTGTCTAAAAATTTGAAACAACTTCTGTTTTTTTCTCGATTTATAAAACGATTTATTTATCTATATTTGTGTTTAATATTTCCTTATAAAATGATGTAGTTTATAATACTAACTGTAGGAAGATGTGTTCGCTTCAAAACGTTCGTCTCAGAATGTCAGCTTTTCCTGTTCGTCTGCAGCGTTTATTGCGCGATATAAACTTACCACGTTGGTGGTTTAATACCCACTGCGTTTGTGGACACAATATATATGTATATAAGTATGTGGTTGTTCACTTCACAGTTAACATTTTTATCTAAGAGATAACAGAAAGTTTATAAATGAACGTCTCCTGGTCGGATACGCAGTGTGGTGGCAATGTATATAAAAAATGGATTATGATCGATGTATTGAGATTATTGGACTCCCTGGTCGGGTACCATTGGAATTGTGTATATTTTTTTATAAAGCGATGTGGTGATGATGTGTTGATTTCAGCTGCTGCGCGTAGAGGACCTCCCAATGTGGGAACGGTGGTTGAGTTGCGCGCCGAAGATGGACGAGAAAATGTATATATATAAAACCGTGGAGCTTGCGTGCCGAAAGTACCAAAAATGTAGAAACGTGGATCTGCGGTGCCGCAAATTACCCAAAAATGTAAGAAACATTGCGTCGATGTGTGTTGCTCGAAAATTCCAATCAGGAGGGGCGGCTTCTTCCAGGACTGATGCTTTTTTTGCTCGTTGGTCTGTGGAGAGTTTTGGTGGGTTTGGGCGTGTATTGGTGTGTGTGTGGTGGTGTGTACTGCTGCTTTCCAATCGCCTGAGTGTTTGTCTCCCA
Source organism: Bactrocera dorsalis (assembly GCF_023373825.1). Classification (NCBI taxonomy): domain Eukaryota; kingdom Metazoa; phylum Arthropoda; class Insecta; order Diptera; family Tephritidae; genus Bactrocera; species Bactrocera dorsalis. The sequence continues at coordinate 30,070,490 of NC_064303.1, read as the reverse complement.
GGTGTGGTGAGTGTGCCAGTGTTGCTTTGTGAGTTTGAGTGTTGGTGTGGTGATAGTAGTGTAATGAGGGCGGAACAGCTTACCTACATTTAGTCCAGGCGCTTTTACGAACTGTAATAAACCAAAGCGTTTCTTGACGCTTTCGTTGATTTTTTCGTTTGTCAGGTCCATAGTGGTAAGTTGTCTTTGTCGGTGTTCCATAACACAAAGTATTTTTCGTCTTCCCTCCTACGCTCGGCACCACATATAAACAACATTTAATTATAGAAATATGAGACACTATTCAAGTCAACGAACATTATCTCTTTAAAATTCAAAATAAACTTGCGCTTTTTTATTCTCGTTTTTTTTTTTTTTCTTCTTTCTTTTTCATTCTTGAAAATTTTTGGGGTATTGTCGTCTTCTCCATTTCTAGCAAGTTTAATATTACAATACTGTTTAGAATGGTCCCCTTACCCGCCAGTATACGTCTACTTCGTTTGCTTTCGAGAGGGCGAATTTAACAAGGATTATGTACTGATAGAGAATAGCTAGTCGTTCACCCCTCTGGCATTACCTGTAAGTACCTATTGTACGACAGCTACGTCAAAGTATTAACTTTGCTAAAACTCTACCTCTTAGTAACCACACACCCATTTACGATAAAAAACCCAAATCGCTATAAAAGAAATTTCGCTAGGTAGTTCTGATTTAATAAAAACAAACCGACCGACATATTTTCTTTTAATTTTAATAATCATTTCAATTATTAATTTTTATTTTGTTTGTAACAGCACAAAGTTGAAATTATTTAATTCGAATTGACTATTGTGTCTGTTGATGCTGTGACTTGTCTTTGGACATGCAGCCGCTTTTAAAAAATGTGCGTTTTTTTTTATTTTTTGCAACTGTAATTGCTTTATACGGCAGTTTTTTTTTTTCGTCTGTCTGTCATTCCATTCCCATCCATGTTTGTGAATCATTTGGTGGTTTCCTCAAGTGTTAAGTACAGCTATAGGTAACAAGTTAAATTTTTTAACGTTGAGTTTTTTATATATTTGTAAGTTGCTACTTACCCATAATGCTATCCTCTTCACAAGTTCGTTGTTCGGTCAGTGTTGTCGGGGACGGGACAAAAACTTTTAAAATCCGTCTGAGTGCTTGGTGGTGGAACCAACAACCTCTAATAAATATTTCCGCACTGACTAGGGGAGCCGCCCCGATGGGCCCAATTTTTTTTTCTTCTGCTTTTCTTCTCCTCTAAGAACTAAAAATAAAAAAGAAAATATTTAATTTATATGTTTTACATCATAATTTATTACTTACCCTGTATATTGTTTGTAAAATTGTGTAAACTTTATTTTAATTTTCTCAGTGGATCGTATATCTCGTGTTCCATCCAAGCAGCCAAAAGCATTTATATCATACAATACATCTCCCATCTCCTCATAAATTATGGGTTTATTTTTTCTATTTTGACCAGCAGCTCGGGTTATTTTTTGTTGCCATATAATAACCTCTATTAGTTAAGTAGGCCCTCGTCAGCCTCACTCCACATAACTCTTTTTTTTTTGCGTTGTTTCCATAGTTATTTTATTTTGTACTGTGAGTTTGTAATCAGCCAAAACTGTTTGTTTTATTTTTTTGTCTGTTCTCTTTATATTCTGACAGTTTATAGATGTCCAAAATCATGGTATTAGTGATAGTAACTTCTGTCTTACGCCCATTTACGTTGTCAACCTCTTTCGTTCAAAAATCCAAAATGGTACAGCTGTACTAGTTCATTGCTTGCAAAGCCAAAAAAACAGTCACTCAAGGATTCAATAAATAAGCTGTTCGCAAGTATCCTCTTCGTCGTTCGGATTTGTGCATTATATTTGTTGTCTATTTTTTTATATCGATTAGAAATTAAAATGTTTTCGCTTACTATCCATTTTTACTCTTCTTTACACAGATAGGAATCGTATATCTACCACTACCGACATAATTTCCATTTTTGCGGTCAGTCCCTAAATCAGCCAAACATTAGTAAATAGTAAATAAAATTATAATTCTGCCGTACACGCTGTAGCCTGTCTGGTACTGTCCTTATGCATATGTTTTTTCCCTCTCGCTATTAGAATAGTGGCATCGCGATCTTCTTTTTTTTTTTGTTTGTTAGCCACTTTTATTCCGTCTGTTCGTTTCGGAAATATGTAAATTATATCAACCAAACTTACCATGTAATAGTAGTGCTGCATAACTCTGACTTCAGCTCACCAGGACACTTTATCTAAAACTTGCCACTTATAAAAAAAAAAAACCATGAATTTAGTATTTTCTGATAAATTTATCAAACTTTATGTGGTGAAAAAAAAATTATGATGGCAGTTGCACTTAAAGCGTTCGATTGTTTTTGCGGCGATTTTTTAATCTGGATATGTACATGAGGCCACTCCAGTTTTCGTGGTACAATCCAATGAGCTGAATGATTGATGATGATTTACAATATCTGTAGGCGCTTGTAGTTTCAGCAACCTTTAATCAACAATGCTCAAGTTGTGTATTCTTCTTAACACATAAAAGAACTAATATCTTTTTGTACACAATGAAGCAATTGTTATTTATTTTTGAAAGATGTTTTTAGCACTTTTTTGACAACTGCCAAATACAGTATACTCTCGAAAAGTAGACGCTCGATGTTAATGTGTTTTTGACAATTAGTTTTCTTTGTCGTCATTCCAGTTTTTCAATGTCCTCACTACTATCAATTACATATGTTATTACCGCACAGTGCCTCCTCCAACAATAATGACACTTCCTGGCAGTATTTGAGCGTAATTCGTCTGTTTATCACTTACGGGTCGTATTTCAATATAGTTGACGGTCCAATAGGAATATTATCTTCCTACATCGTACTCAATTATCATCCCAACTTTCTTTATTTTTGTGGGAATCCAAGCGTTGACGTCATAGAAACCGGTTTGTTGGCAAATTCGTCCCATCAGCGGGCTTTAGCAACTATTACTAGCAATCACGAATGGAATCTGTTGTCTTTAATGTTTATAATTGCAATGGTCAAATGTTCCGTGTTGCAATAATGTTGCGTAAAAGTTTTGCTTTCTGTAGCCCAATGTTAGTAGTCGCCTTATCGATTTTGACTCCATTGGTCCTGTATTAACCGCTTGTCACATTCGGTGGTAGAAGCCAATTGTTACAATGTTACCGGTCCATCAGATATTAGCCGTTCAATTGGCTTATGAGCTGTACAATTGTCATACTAGCAACAATGCCTTGATGTGGTAAATTATTCTTTTTCCAGAGCAAAACGTACGAACCTTTCAATATTGGGTTAACATATAGTATTTTAGAAAATTAACAAAGGCAAAGTCAAAATTTATAATTATATATTTACCTGTTTCTTAACGTAACGAATTGTGGAAACCATTCAGAAAAACAGTTGGGAGTTCCATACCACGCTTTTTTAGAATTTACGGAGCTATTTCCACATGGATTGTTGAATCCGTGAAAAAGCAACGTGGATTTGCAGATTTTACCAATCACCAAGGGTTTTCAATTTGGTGAGATGACCATCGGCATTCGCAACACATGCATAAATGTTATCCCGTTTATACCTTTTAGTATTTTTTCGACACCAGTGGTACTTGTTGATGCAAGCAAAGGTGCTGCTACAATACGAATGGTTGTTGATCTGGCAAGCAAATACTGTAAAAGAGACCAGACCATCAATCCGCAGTTGCGTATTCAACTGTGCCTCGGTTATGCCCCATTTCATCCATTGTGGCCCGTAAACTTGTGTTAATAAATAAGGAGTTTATTTTCTGTTGTGTGCCACTCCGAAAGTATTTTTCCCACCCCAAATTTTAAGATATGCGGATCCCATATCGTTTCTTAAAGTTTGTCAGCCATCCATCACTTACAGAGAAGCTGTTTTTGTGGGTAAAGTCTTGCGAAATACTCCGTCCTTAAGCAATTGCAATTTTAACATTGGGCTGGGAACCATTCACACATTACAATTACTTAGTAAAAATGCAAAAAAAGAAAGGAATTTTAAACGAATGTCATCGTTACAGTATTGAAAAATGTAGGTATGTACATATGTAGCAATAAGCAAAAACAAAACAATTGATTAACACAAACACTCATGAGGTACTGAAATGGTCAAAGTACAATATATGTACATTATCCAAAGTAGGAGAGTTTATTTGACTACCTTATGACTACATTGGCTGTTGATCCTAAATCAGGAGTATTAGGTATTACTTTATTATCGCCAGCTCCTTTGTATACTTCAAATCTGTACGAAAAGCCATTCGAGTCACAAAGAACAAAAAGTTTAATGCCATATTTATGGGGCTTTGCGGGCATATATTGTCGAAATTTTGTCAACATTTTTGTTGAACACATTTGTTCATCAATGCATAACCGAGCTGTTTTTGGCACAGAAACGACTCGCATATTGAGTCTAACAAGAGCGGATGTGTTTTTTACAATGCACTCGTAAAAAACGCTGCTTTCTGTCGCTTTTTCATTTTTTTGGTATCATTGAAATGAAGATATTTTCGGATTAAAAAAAACTGTTTGGAAGTCATTGCGTTTCTAACTGGCTCGAAAGAATGTTTGGACCAGTAACTCTCGACACTGGGATATCGGTACACAGACATATAAATTAAAATTCCGATATATTTTTTTAAATCACACGATCTCCTGAAAAGTAAAGTTTGTAGAAACATCTTGCTGTTTTGCATACAAATTGCTCTGATACACAATATGCAAGTGTGTACATAATTAAAGCAATGGCAAAACTTAACAATAAAGCACAAACAAAAGAATATATATTTACCTATATTAAAAAATTTCTTTTTCACGCAGGTGCATGTGTAACCTTAAGGTGATTATACTATTTTAAAAACTCCACTTGATACACAAATGATTATTTTACACACTTTGTCTGGAGAAGTTGACTTTTCGCAGTTAACGATTTGCAATCAAATGACTAATGCTTACTGTAATTTGTTTCAATAAGAGAATTGTGTTGTTGTCTGCTGATATTTACCGTTGGAATAGAGATTTGTCTTTCGTTCTACCAGTGTTGTAATGTCACTGTCGCGTCACTGTCACAGGGTCGTATTTTAATGTCCTTAAGTACGTTTGGTTTAGGTCCGTGGTACATTTACCACATGTATATGGTGTAAATGTAAGCACTTTCGTACAGTATGGTACTGAGCGGGAGGCCTGTGATGCTACTCAATTGAAATTAATAATTTTGATAGGGTTGGGTTACTTTACACATTTTTGTTTCTTCTTAATGGTGAATTAATTGTTTAATGTTTCAGGATTTGTTAACTATTGCAGGATTCGTCGTTGTTTGCTCTTCTATGGTCTGTTGGGAATGTTAATCATTCGTTGCTGACCGCTTTATCAGGATCTGCTGTTGATTCATTTCTTAAAGTATCGTGCACCGTTAAAGGATTTATACTTCTATTCATTGCCATTTATTTCGACACTTTTATCAGGCATTTAGTGCTGGAAGTCCCACTTCCTGTGGATTTTTTGTTTTATTACTTTCGAAATAAGATCTGGCTTTTTGGATGACAAATAAATTTGCCATCCCCATTGCGGCCCAATTAATTTTTACATAAAGTAATAATTAGTCAAAAGATATATTTGTGAACTACACCGAGATGCGCCCTCTATATTAATAGTCTTAAAACTGGCTCCTTTTTAGAATATGAAACAAGAAAGGAAATATGTTACTGAAAGAAAACCACCAAGTGTTGTTTAATATATATATGTATATCAACAAAGTTTGGTTCTTTATTGAATTTTAATTAATACAAATTACCTTGTGATAGTGGTGTTGCTGATTATATGATGGCCGGTGGACGACGTCTTGATTCGCTCAGATCGCTAGGAAAAGTGAAAAAGGGTGACCTAGCAGGATCGCTTGCTAAGCCATTGAGTCAAATTTAGCGGGAGTTTTTTAACGAAACCATTGCCAGTTGGTGAAAGTTATTAACAGCTAACTGGCAATGGTTTGTTATATACTCACTAGCGTTGGTAAAAAGTACAATTTATAGCACAATACTAGTTAAATAGAAAATATAGAAATATAGAAAATGTAGTATAAATTCATTTATTTATTATTATTATTCTATTTTTAAAATAAGAATCGGCTTAGATTTCCTACCTCTATTGCTTACGGTTCTTCGTATTTTTGGCAGAGGAGAAATCTCCCAAGGTGTTATATGTTTTTTAGCTGCATTCAAAGTAACATCACCTGTGGAAAAATTAAATGATGAGTGAATGCTTATAAAAAAAATATAGATATAGAATTCTCACCAGCATTTCCAACATTGGCAGAACCTGATGGTGGAAAAGATACGTGGTGATAATCCAGTGCTTTGTACTGGCCACGGAATCTTCGACTGCAGGCAGTGAACATCTAGATTCAGGTATAGCTCTATCCTTATCTACATTCTGGACTGAAATGCAATCAGTTTGCTCATTTTCCCTTTCGCATGCTTTGAAATCAGCTTTCGAAAAAAATCTGTTTGTCCAACGGAAAAATTCCAGTACTTCTGAATCCACTGATAGCTATTTGGCCAGTTTGAACGCGCAAATAAGCTTTTGTAAAAAGTCCAACCAAATCATATAGAGTTACCTTCCGTCCTTGATCGCGTGTAAAACGCCTTACTTCGTCACTATAGTATACCTTAAGTGGACCCATGAAAGTTTTGTCCAATGGCTGCAATTTGTGTGTAGAGTGTGGAGGCAAGGAGAGAATAACAACTCCATTTTTACGGGCTAAGTCCAATAATTCAATATTTCTCGTGTGACTATAATGCCCATCTAAAATGAGTAAAATGGGTTGATGTTTGCTTGGCTTTATGAACTCTAAAAAATGTTAAAGCCATTCTGTAAAAATTGGTATTTGCACCTATCCACAAAGATGACACGACGATTTTGCTCCAGGTGGTGCATCCTTCATAAGGAGTGGATGATTGTTTTTCCTTGGGAAAATAAAATATGCCGGCACGAAGGATCCACCAGCGCTCATGCACGTTATAACAGTAATGAGGGATTCGCGCTCTGCGGAAGTCATAACGCCTATTTGCCTTTTCCTTTTTGTGCGACTACTTTTGGTTGCCGAGACTGCACCACTGACAATCCTGTTTCGTCTACATTCCAAATACTTGTCGCAGAAAAATTGTGTTTGATATATTCTTTTTCCAATAAGTTGAAAAACGAAGCCACATTTCCACGATTAAGTCCCTTTGCTCTATCAAACGATGTACCAGTTGGTGATCGAAAGCTTAATTTTTCTCTATGTCTTTTGCAAAATGCGTAAAGCCAGTCTTTTTCCTGCACATTTTTGCAAAGTATTAAATATATTCGGTATGTCGTTTCTTGTTGCAATTTGGAATGCAAGCGACCTCAAATCCCATCTTGTTAGCCCCCGAAGCGAGACACCATCTCCAAAGCGTATTTAACTATATCGCTTTCCATTTCGGGGGTAAAGACTGGTTTTTCGTCCGAGTTTTGCTGAAAGAAGCTCCTCTGTAGGTTTTTCACTTCTAGGCCATGTGCTGCGTGGTGTGCGGAAACATCGAAGACTTTTGTGGCCAGTAAAATACCCATTTCATCGTGCGCTTACGAGGGAAAACGTAAATCGTGGAATATGTTTACCAGATCCGTTAACAATCTCTACCATAGTTACTAAACTTCGCCGCTCTGCAGATGTGGCTTGCGATACGGTTCGCTTTCCTTTTTCAGCTATAACCTAAAAGTGTTTGTAGAACTTCAAGGTTATTTGAAATATAAAAATGGAGTAATTCTTACTTTAGGAGAATCCAAAACAGTACTTATTCCAGTCTCATTTATGTTGTAAATTCGGTCAGAAGTAAAGTTGTTTAAATCGTATACTTTTTTTAAGTTTGAAAAAAATAAAGAAACCGCTTCCTGAGAAAATGCAAAAAGGCGTGATATGCTGGTGTTTTCAGGTTTTCGTAGACTTAAATCATTATTTCTATGGATGAAGCATTTCAACCAATCAATTCCAGCTCTTCTTCTCTTTGTCCCAGCTTGGGGGATATTTTATTTTATATTTAGAAACATATTTGAAAAGGAAACAACTAGCCAAGTCATACGTTAGCCCGTGATGAAGACTAAAAGTTTTTATGAAATATACCGTTAAATGTCTTTCTTGCGCAGCTGTAAGAACTTGGTTCGACGAGTATTTAGACTCCGAATCCTCCCTTGTGCGATTACTTACATTTTTTCGCTTTGAAAACTACACACTATTATTTATTGAAAAATCTTAAATAACAGCAAATCACACTTTTATTATAATATGTTTGGGGAAAAAACGAATGTAATAAGTCTTAAAATGTAATTTTTTACACACTTGAAAAATAGAAAAACACTCCGTACACCACCGTGTTCAAGAAATGACTGAATAATTCATATGAAAGCATCGCAGTCAACGTCGCCACTGTTTGTTCTTGGAACTAAACCAATAGCAGTTATAAAGCATGCCAAATTTGAGAAAAACGAAGCCTCCCACATGTCGAAGCCTCCACCTTCTACCCTACATACATAAATAAATTAAAACAATACAAACTTTTTCGAAATCAACGTAGAAGTTTGGCTGGAAAATTAACTTATTCAAGTACGCGGCTTCTATACAAGCTTTCTTCACAGGTGGACCATCTTCAAATACTTTACGCTTCGAAGTTTTCTTCGGGGAGGTATAAGTAACATCCTTAAAAATGTCGTCACTTGAGAAGTCATCACCACTAAACAGTTCCTCATCATCCATTGTGTCTGCATATGCGAAATGATAGGTTATACTTTCTTCAGTTGTCCAATTCATTGTATACTCTTTATAATTCTTATAAAAATACTCACACTTAATTAAGAAAGTCAACAGTCGATGATAAATTGTCTTTAAACAATCAAACAAGACTTAATACAAAATGCGTTTCCTCAACAAAACAAAAAACAAAACAATGAAAAAAAGCACTCGCAAGCACATGTGTATAAATAAGCAATATCCATTCGCGAACATATGTTTACTACTAGTAAACAAACAACAGTAGAGTTGCTAAATATTATTAATATTGCTTAAGCTCATAATATAAAATATAATAACACATGAAATAATTTAATAAATTATTATTTTTTAATTAATGCAATATTAATTGCCATTTAATCCAAATTAATCAAAATTTTTAATCAAACTAAATTTTTGATTAAATTTTTTTAATCTGTAAAATATTTTTTAAAACTAAATTAATTTCCTTTAATCATGATTAAATTTTGATTAAATTTAATTTCAACCATTAATTAAAAAGGAAACATCTTTTAATCCTAATTTAACCAGTTAATCAAGTCATGAAAATACTTTAATCAAATTATTAATGATTAAGATTATTAATCGATAATTAACAGCTCTGGCAACATCTAGTTGAAAATCATTTCCCACTGTTTGCTGATAGCTCCCATGAGCTAAAAATCTGAGGACGCAGAGCAAATTTAATATCGGCGATATTGACGACGATAGGTTAATCGGACATTTTTCCTTTACGCTCTCTAGCACATACAAATTATTCAAATGTAATGTTTAATTCAAAATTACTTTATTTTGCCGTCATCTCGGCTTAGTTGTCAAGTAAAAAGTGAAACTTATAATTATCCCTAACTTAGCTCAAGCCACCAACCCGCATCGCGTTGTGGCTCCTCTGCTGACGTTTTCCTGACCTTGCGTCTCGTGCATGGTGTTAGTTTACTTTGATGTCTGGCCAATGTTCTCACGCAAAATGTGCTAACTTAGCGACATGTGCAGAGTGGTAGGCTCTTATTACGACGGGAATTAGGGTGTATCGTTTTCTCGCGATAACTTACATAAATGCATCCTTGCTTAACCGAGCTTGGTCCTCCATCTTGCACGAGTTGCAGTTGGCTTTTAAAAAAGCCTAACGTCTACAAATTGATCTATGTTACTTGGCTTCTTGAACCCGGAATAGCATGCTATCATAAAGGGGCTTATATTAGGGAAACCTACAACTGAACCCAAGATAGGCCATAATACCCTGTTTAAACTTTTGTATAATTTTAACCCATCAACTCCTATATCTAAATAAACCTCATTTTTCCCTTCCAAGTAATTAAAAGGACTTGAAACAAAATAGTTTTGAATTCCTAGGTAAAAAATTCCCCATCTTGCATTTCAGTGATATTTATTTTTTCTTTACTAGTATTTAGTAGTGTTTTTGCAGATAGTGGATTACCATCCACACCTACTTTGCGCAATGTTTTTAGAAGATCTTCTAAAGCGATTTGCGATATGTTGTTTCTGATAGCCCACGACTTAATTTCATTACATTTATTTATTCCGTCGCTATTTTCTAAAACGACACTAAACCCTATAGAGGTGGACGCTTCGGGCTCAGAGTCAGAACCTACATCGCTAGAAATGCTCAAAGTATCACTAGCATCACTTTCATAATTTGCTATTACTGAACCTACCACTGAAGGATCAGGTTCCCTATTGCTTACAAGAGGAATCCTTTCAAAAAACGCACTAGAACTTACACTTCCACTTTCATTTTCACTCTGTATTTTTCTACAACTTTTATGTTGGACTGGAAAATCCTTTTTTCTTTAGAAAGACAATCATCAAAATGTCTTCTTTTCATTTTACTTATTTTTTAATGTTATAAAATATATTCCACTTCCACTTTTTAAATTTAAAAATTTTATTTCACTTGCTTGCACTTGTTTTCATCTTCTTTCACTATATTTTCGCGTTTAATAAGAATAAATAACGGCTGATATACATACAGTGTATGTATGCATGTACAGATGTCCAGAGAACATATGTTTTTAGTTTCTCTGACTCTACATTGTGTGTATATCAGCTATTCAGTTTTGCACGTGTAATCATAGCCCGAAAGAAAATAATCTGAATCGTCTCTTTCTTACTTGTGGATAGGTATACAATAATTTCTGAAGTCTATGAATTTATGTTAGTAAGAAAATTGCTATTGTGTTAGTTTCTATCATTCAATTCTTGTAGGGTAATAGTGGAAAGAATAAGTGTTAATAACTTACACATTTCTATAAACAAACTTGCTTCTTTAAAAAAAATCAAGACCTACAGTGACCCACATTAAGGGTAAATAATTTTTTATGTTATCCCGGTCGAGCCCCCAGTTGGGTTTACCAATAGTAGAAAAACGTGTGTTGAAAAATAAACAACTTTATATGTTTAAATCTGGTTCTTTAAAAAGGGTCAATGATATACTTTAATGGTTATAAATTTTTTCTGTTATCCTGGTCGAGCTCCAGTTTGGTTTACTAATAGTGGAAAGGACAAGTGTTAATAACTTACAAGTAATATTTTTATAACAAAAATAGTTTTTATTAGAATATCTTTGTATCAAATGACAATTTTATTAAACAGCATCTTGAGAAATACGATTAATTAGGACTTTACGAGTGGAATGACGAAATCAGAGTAACGTGACAAACGCTATTTGACAAATGGTTCCGCTTAATGTGCGGGACCGCTTTCAATGGCGAAAATGCTGAATTGAAGCACGTTGGCAATGTTGCATTCGATGCTTTTGCTGACAAAAGTCTCCACTGCAACATTAGGATATGTCACTCCTCCCATCTTAAAATAATGCAATGTCCTCATTGCAATTTTTCTTTGTTTACAAGTTAAAGTTTTTAAATAGAATTCTTACAATATTTAAAGATATTTTTAGCATATAAAAATGAATAAGTAATATGGGTTTTATGGTCGTCAGCTTATGGTTGCTGTTGGCAATTCTGTTGGCTTTTCCTTGCCTTGATTAAAACACGTGCTTCATACTTTTAGGTAAAAAGAAAATGTTTCATTATGTTATTCACAAATTGAAGTCTAATCTTCTTTTATTTTGGGCCATAACATTTAAAATCTCTTCCTCCGTCACGTCTATATCTCTATGGATATTCAAGAGAGCCATTCCGTTCAGGCGTGCTTCTCCAGTTTTATTTCTTAAATATGTTTTAAGCCTGCGAAGTGAGGAAAACGAGCGTTCACTTGAAGCGATGTTGCTCAAGGGATTGTTGCTCCAATCTTTAAAAAGCGATGCACTGTTTTGAAAATTTTTGCATCGCAACAATTCAACGCGTCTAAAAAAGTTTTTGATCTCTTTGTTTGATTTAACTAGTTCCTGAAAATATATTCAAAATTTTAGTTAGAAAATATAATCTGAAGAAAAGATTTTTAACCTTTTCCACATTCTAAATTCAGCAACGAAATCATCGGGATCTTCTACATCAGCGGACCATTGCTTTTCTAAAACACGAACAGTCTCCTGCATCTCAATAACGTCAAGATTTATGCATTTATTTGGCAAAATGTTTTCAATTTCGGAAAGCAGCTCTCGATGTTTTAAAAATCATACATTGATTTGGTCCAAAAAATGATCTAAAAACGGTATATAAATTAATCTGTGGTGATATTCTTCCGGTTCGCCTTCACAATTGTCGCGATTAGTTTACCGTTTCGCCAAACGCGGAATTTTGATTTCTAAATCTAATTCTGCGGCTATTGTTTTAACTGATTCATAAATTAGTTTAAACGATTGTTCAGAATCCTTACGCATTTCACTAATTTCAGCATACAAATTATTTGCATAAGCAACGCAGCTGCTCAAATCACAGTCTATTTGCTGCAAACATAGGCTTATGTGTTTTGATAATGCAAAAATTGGCTTTAGTATCGCCATAGCAATCACAAAGGTTTCTTCACCACACACGTTATTCTTCTTCTACTTCTTCTTCTTCTATTGTGCTGCCATATCGTCGCATTTCCACAATACAGCTGTGTTATTCATATTATAATATGATCTCCATTTCGAAGAAAGTTCTTATAAGAAACATTTTACTTGCCCATTAAACTTATAATTTCAACAAAAAAGCTGTGTAACATAACTCATTTCTACGTTCTTCAACTTATTAGAGATATGTACTTTAAATGAATTTTTGACATTAGTAATAATTTGCCAGCAATTGACACAAAAGTTAGACAACCTCCTTTGATTTTATTTTATACAATAAACTCCATAAATCCAGCTCTTTTTATTATAAATCATAAAGCTGTCAAGTAAATGGGTTGATAACGTTTCTCGAAGAATCTTATTTTATTCTAATTTTATAGAAAACTAATATTATTATAATTAACGCAATTAATGCAAAGGCAAATTTTTTGCCAACCCTTAAACGCCTAGCGGTTCCTCCAGGCACCTGATGGTTCCTCAAGAGACCATTTAAGTTTTAATTCATAAATATTTGCAGACGTCTTAAACTTAATAAATTAAACTGCAGGGTTTACAAATTACTATTGTTATACAAGCAAATATGTAGTTATTTATGCATAATACTAAGAAATTTGTACATCAATATCGATTAAGCAGCGTGAGCGGCTTGAATTTAAGACAAAAAGTAAAACAAACAGAATACTAACATGAATATATTAAATTAGATCAGTTAAAAAAAAATAAATAAATTGTAAAGCTTTCAGCTGATAAATTTGAATACAAAATGTTTATAAAAAGGACAGATATTGTATGTACATATATGTATACATGTATGTATATATGTAAATATATGCATATATATATATATGAGGGTGTTGGTTATTTCCCAAACGTTCTGATTTTGCCCTCTTTATTGTCAATTGAAACTGAGCCTAAATCATATTACTTTTTCCATACATACATATAACGTAGTATATTTTTTGACATTTTGCAACAAACAAACAAAGCTGAAAAATTATGCTCTAATACCAAAAAGGTTTTGATGTTTTTTCCATAAAAAGATTCCTTTAAAAGTTATACGCAATCAATATTAATCAATATTATACATTAAATGACCTGAGCAATCACACAAGTGATTTCCACATTATGCGTTGCTCATCCGACGTGGTGTACCAAATATATGATTTTTAATTTTGTAATAGAATATCATGCTTTTAAAGTTAAAGGTTTGTTTGATTTGGAGATAAAATTATTAAAAAATAATAAAAATGCATTGGAAAAGTAAGAAGGCGTTTGCAAAAAAAAACCAGAGTGCTTAAAAAAAACATCAACTTGGTAAATAACATACATCCTAATATATATATACTATATACTTACGTATTTTCAACACTTGAGTCCAATAAATGACCGGGCTAGGTAGCCTAAGGTCAACGCTGTAAATGTTTTTTAATAAAACGCGAGAATAAACTGAGCACCCGTCCGTTTATTTCATTCATCAGCTTAAGACTAAATTGTACTGATAAGTTTAAGAGAGAGAATGGCAAGCTTTGATTTGACAGCGATCATGCGCGTAAAGAAAACTTTATTTAAAGCTAATCAGTTATAATACGAAAATTGTTTAATATTATTACAGAAAATCTTTTAACATTTCATTGAAAATTTTAATATATGGAAATGAACTCTGTGTATCTAAGAAAATAACTTCACAACAGACTTTTTAAAGGCTTTGGGCTTACAATGCTTTGCTCAGCTATCAAAATTTAAAACTATTTTAAATCAAAGCTCGCAAAGTTCTTGTTCTTAACGACATAGCAACTAAAACCTTAACACTACAGTACCAACTTATTTCCATAACTAGACTTAAGTTAATTTTCCAAACAACCACACAAATGTATAAAATTATTGACGAACATTGAGCGAGAAGTTTAAAAAAAAAATCAAGTGAATTGCTTTCGATCTGTTAAGTAACTAAACGGGTATATATATCTTCATTTAACTTCCTTTTATGCATTATTCTGTTATTTACTCAAAGTGGCAATTACATTTCTAGCTTATTAAACATATTTCAGAAGAAGAAGTTGAACGTTCTTATGATAGCTTACAAATATTTTGTATATTTAATATAATATATAGTATATAATATTATTAGATTACTTTTTGTGCAACTTTAAATACTGAAACATCAATAAAATCTGATAAATTAATTATTTCCTCGTTTATTATTTCTTTTATCTCTGTTATATCTGAATTAAGGGATTCAAAATTCCCAGTTTTGATAAAATAATAGTCTGCATTCTACTTTCAGGTTCAGTAATTATTAGTTTGTTTATTTGTCTTAAAACAGTCTTTTCGTTCGGGCTGTCTTGTACCTGTTTTATTATTTGTGTTAATTCATGATGCTCCAAACGGAAGCGATAACGTCTGCTAAATTTCTCGATTGTTTCCTTAACAGTAAACAACTTTAGATTTAACTTGTTCTTCAGACTGAGGCGGAATCTTGACCTAAGAAGCCAGTATAGCTGCGCCAACTTTAAGCCTAGCTGAGTTCTTTGTATTTTTACGTGGTATTTTCAAGTGCGCCTCTTATCAATTGTAATCCCCTAAAATGTTTTGCATGTGTTTGTTGGTAACAACTGACTATATAAAGCTGCGGTTCTAGAGCATTCAATTGCGTCAGTAGTTTTCTGGATACAGTAGTAGGAAAGCCACTTTATGTTTGTTTAGCATAGGTTGCCGTCATTGTGGAGTCAGAGTTGATAACTGACCTTCGCTGTATATAAAAAATGTAGAGCACAGGGGCGAGTGATTACTGAACTGGTAGTTTGACCAGAGAATGTAAAGACATAGAGAAGGTACAAATTGAATTTTGTATGATGTTCGATTGGACGGCGAACAGAGCTGAAAAACTTGAACTAAGGAATTCACCATTTTCGCTGCTATTTAGTAGAAAAGAGCACGTTGTCTGGCAGAATGTGGCTACAAAAAGTTTTAAAATATGAATGAAGCAAAAACAGCAACAACATACGTCATCATCTATATCTTACCGCAAAAGCGTCGCTGCCCATAAACTATTTCTCGTCACGATGGCAAAAATATTAGAAGAAATGTCGCAACAGTGGCGGTATCTGGACACAAATCACAAAAGTATGAAAAATTCTTATTTTACAATTTATTCTCATGGACGAATAAAAGGCCAAAAAAATTAAAAACAAATTCTGTCAAGATTCGAACTAATCGCGACTTTTCAAGCGCTTACCACCATTGACACTTGGGCTGCATTGTCTTAATTATGGTTTGGTTATGCATGAAAGAAATATACGATGTTTCAGATAATATAGAAATATGCTTTTGTAGAACATTTGCTTTCGCAAACATACAGACAAATGTGCAAACGGCATAATACAATATATGTATGTTTTTTTCACGTTTGTTTTTACGCCGGTCAAATTTCTATAGAAAAATCAACTCAAATGTGTAATAAAATAAAATAGACTGTGAGCGCAATTACTTTTTAACCGTTTTATTGACATTAAAAAAAAACATTTAAAAATTAAATTTCATGTAAATTTATTTATATTTATTAAAAAACTGTAATGGAAAATAAAATTTATTTTATTAAAAATATATATACATATATTAATTTATTACGAGAATATAATTTCAATAATTTGTCTACCAACAGCTACAAATTCTCACACAACCTAATCAATAAAGATTAGGTATTTTTCACCAGCTTTTTTCAAAGCTTGGCTCACGTGTACTACAGACCAAATAAATAAATACTAAAACTATTTACTACAAACAAATTATTTACAACGTAATTCTACCCTGAAAGAAATAAAAAGAACATTATTAGTTTTTGAAGAATCTGAAATTAAAGAAAAGAAATACGTTTCGCTTAATTGACTAATGTACTTTTATTTAATATATTTGTTTTAACTTTAATAACGCGGAAGTTGCTGGAAAAATTACATATGGCCTGTAATCTACGTTACCAGTTTTTTTTTAATTTTGGTAAAATGTCTCGCCTTCACTTCAGCTCTTTCTTTTTTGTGTGCCAAACTTTTCGCATTTTTAAAAAGTAAAACCGTAATTATAAAATCTAAAAATTGACGCCTATGTTCCAAGCAATCCCCAGCCTCGCTATACCACTTTGGGTATTTCTTTTTGGTTATTGCAGTAATCTGGGCTAAAATCATGGATTTTATACCCACTCTCCATGAATATTTAAGAAGAGTTCTTTATAACAGCTCATTTGAAGACGGCTTATTTCGAAAACTCTATCATCGGTATTAAACAGCCCTATGTCATCAGAGCTTTTACAATTTTTCGACCTTATAAGGGCTTCCGATGAGTCTTACATAGAATTATCATTCTTTCTCATTAAATAATATATTCCAGTCAAGGTTTATATCGTCGTCTTCTTCACAATTGCTGCAAGTTTGTGAAAAGTTGCGACGCAATATGTGCATAGACAGTAGCCTTGCAACAATGTATTGCATTTCATGTGCGGATGGATGATTATTACATCCCAAACAAGCCCTTATTTTATAAAAAAAAAAGTTTTCCTTCTTGGTTCATCCTCTCTAAGAGTATAAATGATACATTCGAATATTCAGTGCATATATCGCCGCTGAATGCAATCATTGCATTTAAGGTTAATACAAACGAATCGAGGCACGGTATTTGGCTGGCAGGCTTTTTTATGTTTTTTATATTGAGGATGTGATCTCTCAATCTGTTGATTTTATCAATGAAATCTCTTTGTATTGGCTGTCTTCGCGTATTTGGATTGTAAAGCGTCTTTCAATCCAATTCGTCGAACAGATCATTCATCCGTTTCACCAGTAGTTGGGTGGCATTTTTTAAATGCTCATCGGAACCCAACAAATTTTCTTTAATGGCTATCTCAATTGCCGCGGCGACCGAAGTGCTAAATATTTGGGCTTTTTTTCCATGTTACCGGGGTACACATGCGAATACGTTAATTTTAGGCACATTTTAAAGTCGACCACGCGACTTTCGTAATTAATGCCGAACAATTAAATTTTTATTTTAAAATCTTTATTTATAACTTTACATTTCGGTTGGTGCTTAAGAACTAACCACATTCTTTAAAAACTACTTATGTATATTTATATGGTTCTTAAATTTTCGAATGCAGACTCAGCACAACGTCAGTTTAACTCATTCATATGTTTGTGAAATCAATTAAGTCAACAAAATCAATCGTTGCACAAAAGATTTTAAAATAAACAAAAATGAAAAAGAAATTACATTTGTCGAATTGAATTTTTAAATTATGTTTTCGTAGCGCATTGAAAATTGTCTGGATATTTTGTTCGTGTTCTTGTATTGTGCTACTATATATTAGGATGTCGTCTAAATAAATAACACACGTTTTATTTATGTAGTCCCTTAATACAGAATTCATGAGGCTCTGAAATGTGGAGGGGCCGTTTTTGAGTCCAAAAGGCATTCGGACGAATTCGTAGTGTCCTAGGGGTGTGGAAAAAGCTGTTTTTTTCTGTCCTCTTCTTTAATGGGAATTTGGAGGTCTTTGCAAGATCAATTGTTGTAAAGTATTGTGCACGGCCCAATTTTTCCAACATATTTTCTTTGTTTGGTATTGGGAATTTGTCACTGACACTTATTTCATTTAGGGCTCTGTAATCAATTACAATCCGCCATTTTTTCTTTCCTGAGTTGTCCAGTCCGGAACAATCCATAAAGGAGAATTGTATGGGGATGAACTTTCTCTAACGATACCCTGGCTCAGCATATCTCTCATTTGCTTATTAATTCCTCCTCATGGATTTGAGGATATCTATATATTTTAGAATATATTGATCTGTCTGTTGTGGTAACTATCTCATGTTGTATTTCATGAGTATGGGTTAGCGAATGCCCCTCTTCAAAGAATATATCTGAGTTTTGATTTATCAGTTTTTCCAACAAGGATTTTTCCTATGTATTCATATCTTCCCTCGTTAATTTTTCTAACACTTATTCATTGGGTGGTGAAATATTGAACATTTGTATTTCGTTATATTGAAATGGACAACTTTTAAAGAATTTAGTTTTAATGTTATTTATTTCGACGTACTCTTCATGTAGATGAATAATTGCTGAGAGTGGCTTTAAAATAGTTTGACCTATTATAGCATCAAACTTTTTATTCCTAAAAGTAGTAAATTTCCAACATATAAAATTTTTTTCATTAAATTCGATTGGCGGAGGAGTTATGATTTCCTCATTAATACTAAAAATTCCGTTAATAGTGTTAAATATTAATGATTGTATTAGTCGTTTGCGTTGATATTGTGTCTAGACACTGATTTTCCCTTCCTGAACCCCAAATGATGACTATGTATGAGTTTGTCTGTGGCGACAAACCACCATAATCTATTGGCGATGATCTTGTCTAGTACTTTTGAGCAGCATGGATTGAGAGAAATAGGTCGGTACAATTTAATTAAGGTTTTATCGAGATCTGGATTTAGTATGGGGATTACCGTACTATTTTTGTATATCTGCGGTAAGTACTGATTGCATATATTGTTGAACAGATCAAGAAGTCGGTGTTTTACGGTTTTTGGTAGGTGTTGTAACAATTGGTAAGATATACGGTCAATACCGGGTGTTTTGCATTTGAGTCTATTTAGTGCAATGTCTAACTCCAAATAGCTGATTTTTTCTTCGATGAAGGAAGCAGATTTGCTGGATATTAGGGTGTATGTCCCTTTGAGGGTGTCTTGTTTACATTGGTGAAATGTTGACGAGAAGTTACGGTTTTGTGCTTCTTTCGACCAAAATTGTCCAAATATATTCGCGATTACCGCTTTTTCTGTAGTTGTATTTCCATTTAAGAGTTGGGTATCGATACAATGAATTGACGATCTGGGTTTTAGTCCGCAGAAAGACGGACCATACTTTTTCTGGTTGTGTGTGCGGATTAATATTTGAAGTGAAGTGACTAATAGACTCTGCTTTTGCTAGCTTTATGTTTCGCCTGAATTTTGCTTGAGCCTTTTTTATATTGAATTATATTGTCGTTCGAGATGTTTCTTTTTAATTTATTCCAATGGTGATTTTTAAATATTTTTAGTTCTTGTAGTGTGTTGTTCCACCACGGGACTGTATATTTTCTTTTGCTTGATGTTTGGGGTATGGATTCATTGACAGCTTGAAGTAAGATCCTGTGGATATTTGCAGTTTCTTTGTTGATATTTGTGCTAACCGGTCTATTGCTGCTAAAATGGCTTGCTAGGAGGTGAAACTGGGTCCAGTTTGCTTTATTTAGATTGAATTTGGGGCGGTTTGGGACTATTTCAGTTTTATTGTCAGAGATGAGAGTAATTATTATAGGGAAATGTTCACTGCCGAAGAGCTGCGACTCCGTTTTCCAATGGCTTTGAATGGCGATGATTGGTGATGCGATTGATAAGTCAATGTGTGTGAACGTGTGGTGGGTGGAGTAGTGGGTAGGCGAACCGTCGTTTAGGAGTGTTAGTAAGGATTGTGTTATGAATTTGGATATCGTTTTCACCTTTTTATTATTGTTTTTGGCGCCCCAACTAGTGTGATGGGCGTTGAGGTCACCCGTAATTAGTACAGGTAATCTGGATTGTGCAACTATGTTTTCTAAGTTATTGTAAGTAAGTGGCGTATTGGGTGGAATGTTTCATCTTAGATTGGATGATAACGTTCGTAACGTCAAAGTTATTTACTGTAGAGTTGATATGTTTATGTTGCAAAGAGTTGTGGATAAGGAGTGCTGAGCCACCGAACGCGTTTCGTGTGGAGTCGGAGGTATACAAATGGTAGTTGATAGGTATAGGTAAATTTTGGTCGTTTTGTATGTGTGTTTCTTGGAGAGAAACTATTTTCGGAGTATGTAATTTTAACAATAGTTGTAAGTCGATGCAGTTATTTGTGTATCCTTTTATATTCCATTGGAGTATAGTAAGTGACATGTTAGTGTATTGTATTAAATACTTAAATAAATATTCAGGTGGTAAGATAATTAGTAATACCATAATATATAGAAAAAGAAAAAAGAAGAAATATGTTGTTGTAAGGCCATTTACTCTTCCATACTTAGACTGTCAAAGTCATCACTATCATCTGTGTTGAAGTTGTTGTCTTCTTGTTTGTGATTGACCATTTTTAGTTTGTTTTAGCCTATTTGTTTCTTAGCTTTAGCTTTTAGTTGCTTGACATGCATTTTGATGTTTCTTTTGGGAATATTTTGATTTTCGTTTCTGTCAGTTGTGTAGATTCGTACTGTTTATTTGTTGTTGAAGGGCAAACTACAGACGTATTAGTGTTGTCGTTTCCTTGACTGGTGCATTGCTTTGTATGTGTGAGATTCGTGCTGATCTTGCTGCGAGCCATTGTAGGTGCGTAAGTGGGTTTCGTCGAAGAGCGTTGAGTAGGTAGAGAGGAGTTGGAGTTGGTGTTGTTGTGGGACTGTTTGTTTTGAGAACTGTTGGTTGTCGTGAGAGTTGCTGCTAAGACCTCGTCGCTTGAGCTGTACACAGTTGGTGTTTGTGGAGTACTGGCAAATGTACTAGATTGATAATGTTGTTGTTTGTATATAGTGTGGGCAGTTTTGTGGTCCACTTTTTGAAGTATTTTAATATCCTGAATTTCCTTTTGTTTAATGAAGATAGGGCAGTTTCTAAAGTAAGGTGAGTGGTCAGCGTAGTTGGTGTTGTTTTCTCTGCAGTTATGACAGGCGGACGGGTAGTGGCACTTTTCAACAGAGTCTGGTGATGCATGAAACGTTTGCGAGCAAATTGAGCATAGCTTTTGGTTTTTGCAGTATTTCGTGAGATGTCCGTAGCGGTGACAATTTTTGCATCGTAGAGGCAAGGGTATGTAAGGTCGGATGCGTACTTTTTCGTAACCGATAGAGATTGTGTCAGGTAGTGAGAGCGTTGAAAAGGTAATAATTATTAAACCGGTTTCCACAAGTTTGAGTCATTATTCTTTTCCTTACGCATAATTTTTCGCACTTCACTTACGCTTTGATCTTTAAGCTCATCTAAGATTTCATTTTCGGGTATTCCACGAAGGTCGTTGCAATAGACAACACCTTTGGTGAAATTCAGATTAGAGTGCATTATTATTTTTACTTATATGTAAGGGAATAATTTTTTTAGTTTTTCGAGTTTCTGAGCTTGTGTATGGTTCTTTGTTTTTATGAGGATATCGCCACCTCTGATTTTTTTGCACATGTCGACTTGCCCGCATGTACCGTCCATCACTTTTTTGATAAGGAATGGGGACACTTTAGTTAAGGTTTCGTCACTATTTATTTTTTTCATCACTAAAAATTTAGGTCCAGAAGATTTTATTTCCGTACTTTTTTGTTATGTTTGAGGGAGGAGCAGCGGAATCCCGTCCACGTCGGGTGGGTCGTTCATTGCTTAGACTAGGTTTTACACCAGTGCGCGATGAGAGTATTAATCACTTTATTCAACTTTTGTCACTTATTTTAAGTTTACGCTTAGACGGTTGATTAACGAACTTACTCGCCTGCGAGC
Organism: Bactrocera dorsalis; assembly: GCF_023373825.1. NCBI lineage: Eukaryota > Metazoa > Arthropoda > Insecta > Diptera > Tephritidae > Bactrocera > Bactrocera dorsalis. The sequence goes on along the minus strand of NC_064303.1, from coordinate 30,048,148 downwards.
TGTAGTCGAACTGTTGAATAATATTATTAGTAGCTTATACCATAATTTATATTTTTGTGTATTTTTAATTCTTCCAACTGGTTTATATTTTTTTCTTGATTTATTATTATCTCTGAGAAATGTATTACTTTTTCAAACTGTAATGCATCACTTTCTTTTTCAGTGAAAATATATCTTTCTTCTACAATAACTTTTTGGTTTTGGAATGATTTACTTTTTATCTCAACTTTACAATTATAAAAATTTATTAATGCACTTCTTTCGAGTACAATTTCTCTATTGTCACAGTTTTGTTTCATTTATATTTTATATGCATTTCTAATCAGGATAGTATCGTCTTCGATATCTTCGATCATTGTGTCATTGTTATATTCGTATTTACATTGGTTAAACGGACAGACGTTAATTTCTTTTAAATCTTTAAATCCCCCTTATTGTTAGTTAGTTCTATCATTTCTGTATATATAATATGAATTGTTTTTGATAGAAATTTTGTCATTTAGCCACGTTTCAGTTAGTAAACAAATATCAATGTTTCTATTAATGATAAAATTGAAAAACTCATCTTTTTTACTTCAAATACCTCTGGCATTCCAAGTGACAATTAATAACTGGTTCAACATTATTTAAGAAATTTGCAAGCTAGTGAGGTTATAACTTCAAACTGATCAATTTTGATTTACAATTTCTTAGATTTTTAATTAAATCAAAAGTGAGTGACTTAATCTCTTCAATACTGAAGAGTTCTTCATTGATGTTTGGTGAATTTAGTTGTTGCGAAGTTACCCAAGTAGGGTTTGCCGGTGGGATTGTTTGGCTAAGTGAGTTTGGAAACAAGTTCCTGTCATTTATACGAGGAGCATTAATAATATTAATTGACTTAAGTCTAGAACGATTCTGCTGTTTTTGAGATCTTAAATCAATATAACTTAATCTGCTCGGGCATTCGTAGAAGTTAGACTTGTGGGGCCCGTTAGAATTTGCACATTTAATAGCTGACTCCTTTTTACAGCCCGTAGTTTTATGGTTTCCCGCACATAATGAACAATACGCCTTTCCTGCACAGTGACTGTATCCGTGGCCAAACATTTGACAGTTATAGCATTGCATTAGTTGATTACTATTTCGCTTTTGGTATTCCCATTTTACTCTCACGTAATTTATAACAGTATGATTTTTTCTGAGAATATTCAGAGATGTAGACTTGTTGGTAAAATATACCACATATATAATTAATATGGAGTTATTAGGCCTCATTCTTTGAACAAACTTTACATCCAAGCACTGTAGTTCCATAGCAATGAGTTCGTTTTTAAGGACTGTAGTGTCCATAACATCGAGCCCCAGGAGAATTGCTTTGTATGGTTTCTCGTTCTTGTTGGCATATGAGAAGTATTAAAATTTACCTTGCATGTAATGGCAGGCCACTTCATAGTCTGATTTTACCACACAATAGAGCTTTATTCCAATCGATATTTTTTATAGAGTATTTGGTGCAATTTATTTCTTTGCAAATATTATGTAGTTGTTCCACTGTGCACTTAAGTACCGTAATGGCCGGGACGTATGTTTTGTTATTTACAATTTGTTCACATTCTTCGTCGCTTTTTTCATCATTCTCTGTATTGACGAGAGTCTGCAGAGGCGAAAAGAAGTTTTGGTCAGTCAATGCGCTGACCAGTATCAGTTTTTAATATTTTCTTATGCACACGCGGCGACATAATGGTACCGCTTACACTCTTTGGTCTCTTTATTATGATTTGTGTTTTTTTTTTTCTTTTAAAGAAATCACTTTGTCTGTTTTCCGATTATGTGATGATACACGCGCGTTCTGCTTGAGTGCTCATACCCGACTGATATTCTTTTAATATATCGTTCATTAGCCTTTGGAACGTTGCCGGTGCATTTCGCAATCCGAAGAGCATTCTTAGAAATTCATAATGTCCATTTGCAGTGGAGAACGCTGTTTTATGTATGTCGCGTTCGTTTGATGAAAACCTTTGGCTAAGTCGAGAGTTGAAAAATATTGGCATCTTCCCAATTTGTCAAATATATTTGGAATTGGAAATCTGTCTTCTGTAGTTACGCTGTTCAACTTCCTGTAGTCGATCACAAGACGCCATTTTTGTTCATTGGTTGCATCCAGCTTCTTTGGTACCAGCCAAATAGGGCTAATGTAAGGACTAGAGGATGCACTAATTATACCTTGAGTCAACATTTATTCTATGCTATTTGTTTTTCTATTTCCGGTTTGTGTATTTCTGTGTATCGGTAGATTTTAGAGTAAACCGGAATATCATTTTTGGTTATTATTCTATGTTTTGTTGAACTTGTAAATGTTAAATTATCATCTTCGTTGTAAAATACGCTTTTATCGTTAAGGTGATTGGTGTCAACGAATTCTGTGACACATTTATCTTTTATGTCATTACATACATCTATTTCCCTCTTCCATTTCGGGTTACAAACATTTTCGTTGATCAAACTGAACTCTGCTCCAGTGTCAATGATGAAATATAACTTTCTTATGTGTGTATCTATTATTATATAGGGTAATTGTTTTGTGGATCCCACTGAAAATTTGTATTTGCATTGGCAATATCCATAGGTTCTGGTTTATTGCAATTTGATATGGCGGACCGATTATAATTTCCTGATTGGTTGTAATTCCGCGTTTGATTCCCGTCTCTTTGTTGATTAAAGTTTCTCTGTGGGTTATAATTTGTGTTTGTTGTCTGGTTTGACATTCTAGTTTGGCTTGATCCATTGCCACTGTTATAGTTATTACCTACAATCCTTGGGACATAGCCACCGTTATACCTGTTTTGTGGCATATAATTTTTATATCTATTATAACTACTGTTATAAGTGGGGATATTATTTATATTTTGGTTGGGTCTGGAAAATGTTCTATTGTTAACGTTATCGCTAAAATTAGTCCTACGATAGCTATTAGGGTTAGGATCTTTCCTTTGACGCCCTAGCGCTGTGCAGCCTTGATGTCTAGCTTCTAATATTATTTTGTATGGCTTTTCTAGACTATCCGGGTCTCTTGCTAAGTATAATCATAGTTTTAGTGGGTTCTGGGAGATGTTCCTTAAATGATTTCAGTGCTATCCTATTAACTTCATTCGTTGAGAAATTTAGATCATTATGCGCTAATATGCTATTATGTAGTTTATTCCTAATTTTATTTCTTTTAAAATAATAATTTTCTATTGTTGAGTCGAGACTGATGACTGAAGACTGTTTTCAACTCATCCATAAATTCCGCTGAACTTCTCTTTTCACCGATATTGCTCAGAAGTATTTATTTCAATGTTTCCCAATCATTAACTTGTCCATATCTGTGAATTATTTCCCTAGTTTTTCCTACGCATCTTCCTTTCAAAAAATTTTATAAAATTTAGTATTATGGGTAATACGTCTTAAATTTGCTTAATAAAGTCTGTTAATTGGTTCGGATCTCGTCCATCAAATTCTGCGATTCCATATGTATAATAATGAGTGCTCGAAATGAAGTAAATTTTATTTAGTTTCGGATTGGGTGTTGCATCCCACGTTTATTAACACGAGGACTGATCACTTTACAGCAAATCAGCCCTCACTTTATACGCAGCCTTTGCACGTACGTTACAAATAATTTTCTTGTTTTTTATAATGATTGTCTCACGTTGTATGATTGTAATTAGCACGAGATGAGCAAAAAAAAAAGATCTGGATGATTGCGCACGCGAGATGATGGGCAGAGTGACTTCTTTTTCTTTTCCTTTTATAGCGTGACTAGAGTGTGTACAATACATTGGTAATTGTATAATAGTGTGACTAGAGTGTGGGCAATGCATTGGCAATTGTATAATAGTGTTACTTACCCTCCAAAACTTGCCGCAAATACAACATTGCTTTAATCCTTTTCCAGTCAACCACAAATTTTTCCCTTTCGATCTTCATAGTTTCTTCGTGCCGAATCTACTCTTTCCGCGCTTCTTTTTTAAAAAAATCCAATGCTTCATATGCAATCGTTTTTTGTCGTTTTTTTCGTCTGACACCTTCTGCCTCGCTTTCTTCCACGCACCTTTCCTCCTCACTTACTCCACTTTCAACTAAATATTGCAGTGAGCTCTGGAGGTTCCTTATGGGAGGCTCAATGGAGTGCCTATTTCCAAAAACATTGTCAAAATCTGTGAAATATTCCAAGTCGTGGCACCCCGACCTGTCGCGTCGTTACGTTTTTTAATCCTCTTATACGTCGCAAACAAGTTTAAAAATTTCCTTTGCATAAATTCTTTTGTTTGCGACACTTCCGGATTTATAAAACACATATTTTCGAAGACCTTACCCCATATCCACCCTTTTCCCGCCAGCAAACTCGGGCTCCAAGTCAAGTCGGGACCTTACAAGTAATTGTGTAACCAGTGAATTTAATTTTTCACTGAAAATATAAATCACGATAATGTATAATAATAATTAATATATGTATATTATTAAATTCAATAAATACCACTTTTACTTACCTCTCTCCTTCCATTATTGGCGCGCAGTACAAAAATTCTTGATGCATAATGATGACATTTGGCGCGCAGTGTCAAATTTTTACTCGCTCGAACGTCTGACCTTTGCACGAGTTGCCACATTTTTACATCGAATATGACGTTTGCGCAGTATTGCCAAGCTCGAATAAACCCAAAATCTCATGTTTTAGCATGCTTCCTAGTCGAGGTGTTTTTTTATACTTTTATATGATGCCAGGAAGTTCAACTATTTTTTTGGAGCAATGTCTTCCTTCGAGGTTTTCTTCATATTAAGTAATTCTTTTGCGAGAAATGATAGTGGAAAAATATATTTTTGTTTACGCTTCAAATGAATGACGAATACCGAAGAGAAAGCAAATTAATAAAACTTTAAACTTGATTTTCCTCTTTAAAAAAGTAATAGTTAATTTCAAATAATGTAAACACTTTATTCACACTTTCGCACACAACTCGTCATTTTCATATAAATTAATCCGCAGCTCTATGTGCTGTTATATTGTTGGATATTTTACAGTTTTTTGGTACTTTTAACATAGAATTTTCGAACAAAATTATTTCATCTGTTTCTAAGTGAACTATTAGTTTATTTTTTACAAGCGGTATTATTAGTAGATTTTGATAATTGGTTGCTTCTAATTCTGGAATTTTTACAATGTAAACTATAGCTGTTTTATTATGTAAGACTGATACTTACTTCCGCGAACTCTAACATTTCTTCGACTGATGGAGTGGTTATATTATTTTTTTTTTTAATATTTTGTGTACTTCTTGTAATTATATTTCGTTTAAATGTAAAGTATTTATTATATTTTGTTTTGCCCATTGAGTTGCATATTTGACTTTTATTATTTCTTCTATTATTAATCTTAATTGATTTTTGAAACATATTTCTATTTCATTATAAAAGAATTTGTCTTTCCTGATTGTATTTTTTTAATACATTTAAAATTGTAGTTCAGTCATTAATTCTATTCTGTAGTTGTTTAATTTAATTGCTGGATTTGGAGGATGCCTATCATATTTTTCTTCCTTGCATACCTGGCATTGTTTTTCCAGTGATGCTATTCTTTGTCTCTTTTTCTGAATATAATATTTCTTTGATAGGTGCAGTTTGTTTTCCTGGGCGTTCCTATGAGCCCTGTTGTGAATCTGTAAATTTATCTCATCCTGATCTGTTTCTTTTGTTATGTCTTCTACCTTCATTTGAGTAAATCTGATTTAAAGGACCCGTAATCGCTATTCCACATTTCTAATTACAGTCATGTGGAAGTTCGTGATCTGTATAAATTTTTACATTGGAACCACCATAAAGATAACCTTTAAAAGTTTTTACTGCCCGACATATGGCTAACATTTGTTTTTTCGCTGTTTCATAGCTTTCTTCAGTTTTTGATAGAGTTCTCGATATAAACGCAATTGGTCTGTCAGATTGAGGGAGTACTGCTCCTATTGCATGATCATATGCATCTGTGATCAGTGTAAATTCTTTATTGAAATCGGGTTATTGTAGTATTACGTCATCAGATATTAACGCATTTTTTAGCGGCTTAAATGCTTTCTTGGCCTCATTATTTAGATGTGTTATTTTTCTAGATGATATGCGCCCGTCTTCTCCCCTAAGTAGTGTCGTTAGTGGTTTAGCTATTGCAGCATTGCCCATTATAAACCTTCTATAATATCCTGATAGTCCAAGGAATGATCTCAGTTCTTTAAGAGTTTTTGGGCATGGATAGTTGCCTATGACTTCTACCTTTGCCGGATTCGTTTCTATTCTTTTGTCTGAGATAACAAATCCTAAAAATTCTACTTTAATTTTGAAAAACTCGCATTTGTCTAGTTAGCATTTAATATTAGCCGTATTTAGAGCCTTAAATATAAGGTCAAGATTTTTATAATGCGTTTCTTCATCTTTGCCAAAGACAATAACATCGTCAATATAAATATAACAAATATTACCTATGTATCCCCTTAGTACATCATCAAGGGCGCGTTGGAATATTGAGGGGGCATTTTTCAACCCAAAGAGGAGTCTAGTGAATTCGTACTTTCCGTTATTCACGGAGAACGCTGCTTTTTCCATGTCACTATCTTTCATGAGGATCTGATGGAACCCACTGTTGAGGTTTAACACAGAAAATATTTTATTGTTGCCTAACTGTGCAAGTACTTCGTTAATGTCTGGTGTAGAGTATCTGTCCGCTATTGTAACACTGTTTAGTTTTCTATAGTCAATGACCATTATATTTTTTTTGTATTTGGTGCATCTAATTTTTTGGGGACAATCCACACAGTTGAATTGTAGGGTGATCGGGAAGGTCGTATTATGCTGTTATCTAAAAATTCTTTAATTTGTTTGTTTACTTCGTCTTTTAAAGCCATGGGACACTGATAGAATTTTGAGTATACTGGTGTGTTTGTACTTGTGCGTATTTCGGCTTTAACGTGAGGGGTATAGGTCAGTTTGTCATCGGGTTTTGCAAACAGATTTCGGTATTTTTTTAGGAAACGGGTTAATTCTTTTCGTTGACAATTTGTTAGATGATCTTATTTGGGTATAATTGCATTTACTGATTCAAATTTTTTTCTTTTATGGGAATACTCATGACGTTTCAAAGAAACAATTTACCTCTTTCGGTGTCAATAATTGCACCTAGTTCCTTCAAACTGTCATTTCATAATATTCATTCAAATGTTCTGAGTGTTGGTAATAAAAAGAATTTAACTATTGATTTTGGATCATTAAACAAATTAACCATTTTGTAATGTGCTATTTTTATTTCAACTCCTAAGGATACTGCATGAAATGGGGTATCATTCTGTAGTGGATTCTGTTGAATATAATTTCTTTTGGATCCATCGGTTCTGGTCATGGTTGTGGTTTGGCAACCATAGAACGAGATGGTTGGAATATTGGTTGTTGTCCATTATGGTTCTGTGCGAATTGGTTACCTACATTAGTAAAATATGGCCTTTGTTGTGGTTGTTCAAAAAAATTATTTGATTGTCTGGGATTCATAGTTGGGTTTTGCAGTGTGCTAATTCTAGGTGGAAGAAGTGGTCTAGCTTGAAAATATGAAAAGTGAGGAGTCGGAACCTGGCGTGGTACTAACAGTGGTCTATTGGATTGATTTCTAAATATGTTTTGTTGTCCTCTATTTGACGCATGATTGGTACGGTATGCTTGATTTTCTAACTTCAACCATAAATGCAATGCAGTTGGTAAATCAGCAGGCTCCTTCATGCCGAGAAGACGTGAAAGGTCTCCACGTAATCCGCGAATAAAGGTATCAAGGGCCTTATCTCTGTACAGCTTGGTCATAAGTTGTTCTGATTCCCTGCCTAATTCCATATAGCCTATCTTATTAAGGATCAAAGATAAATGCTTATAGACGGCCTGATGAAATTTTTCAATAGACTGGTTGGAACCTTGTGTTATGGTGGTTATTTGGTACTCTAATGTACTCAAGTTCCTTTCGAATGCATGGTGTAGCGTAAGGTATTTGGAGATGGTACTCCAATTTAAAGGTACGTTGTAAGACTCTAACGCAGTGTCTGCGTTTCCAGTTATTTTATTGCGAATAGTATGCAAAATACAAAAATACTTTGCAGTACCAACTGTGTGTTCGTATGTTCTTAAAATTCACTTTTTTCATGAGCCAAATTCAGCTGGGTCACCGGAAAATTCTCTTAGACTTTTTACTATATCGGGCACTTTGTCTAATTCTCCTAAATTACCAAGGTGCTCTTGGTCTATTCCTTGACACCCTACATTAGTAAAATCAAATGTTTGATTTTGCGTCTGTTGCAACAAAATTGGTAATTGTTCGCAAAAAACTTGCCGAATGGCATTAGTTAAATCGCCAGGTTGGGTCATATTTCTATTGCTTTAAAATGTCACTCGTCTCTGTATGTCTTTGTCGTTGATGGGGATTAAGATTAATTATTGGAGGTCTAATCAAATTGGCCATCCGTTTTTTCAAATTTTAATTTTATATTTAACTCAATTGAAATATTTTAACTTCCTCAAGTTTATTACTGATTCGCCTTAGTCAATCAATCAATCCCTTCGATCATTATTTTGAATTTTTATTGTTGTTTTTTTTTTTGAAAACCAGTATCTGGTTTTACTCTTTTATCCTGGAGGGTCCTTTGGGTAGCAATCGCAGAATTGGATTAAGTTATACTTAATAGTACAAAACTTCGTTAAGTTAATTTTTTGCAAAAGTAGGGGTTATTATCGCTTTACGCCTTATTTAGTAATATATTATTTATGATTTTAATTGCTTCAAAATGCAATTCGATTTAATTCTACCTTACTTAATTATATAATTTAATTTTTTATATAGAATTTAAAAATTTCCAGATAATATTTACTTTATAAATTTAATTTTGCTTGCCTTACAGGACTTGCAATCCACCGATGTTCAACGAAGCTCAACTTTTAAGTTTTCTAGCCTCTTTGGCCCCTGCTCGGGCGCCAGTTAAGTTTTGCTTTATTGAGTTACGAAATGTAACTGAACATAGTATCTTAAAATTACTCTAAACTAGCTTGCGGCGACGGCGTTCTTAACGGCGGAGTTTAGCGGATGTTGAATGGTCAGCAGAATTTACAATATAATAAAGGAAAACAATGTTTTGTTCTCGAAGGTAACTTTATTAATAATGAAACAGTTCGAATCAAGGTTTACAATGAGCAAAACTTACAATTAGAATCCAAAGTGAGAGTATGGAACATTCTCCTGGTTTGTTGTTGTAATAACTTAAATCTATAATACAAAGTAATAAGCTAATAGTGAGAGAATTCGTTGTTATTGTAATTAAAGAACTTTAACTAAAATGCAATGACAAGAATGAGTTTGGTCAATGACGTGAGAGATTAACTTAAGCTTAATATAAGTTGTTGGCAGTAAGGGCAATAGTATGTGACTCCTTCACCCTTAAGATATTTACGGCCTCGTAAATTAAAAAAAACGAACTTAAATTAACTAAAAAAAATCTTTCTCTATGTGGACATTATTATGCATACTTATACTAGCTTAACTTATGTATTTAATTTAAAACATATTAATTTTGAAATTTATACCGCCTTTTACATTGAGCTTTATAATATTTAGTTTTATGATTATTTGATGTATCGGTAACATAATTTCCATTTTTCTTCTAGTCTAGAAGTTTTTTGTATTTAGGTTTATTTTTGCCAATTTCTCTATTACATACAATATTGTCGACCTGTTCAACAGGTTTGGTATTTTTCTTTTGATTCAATTTCTCAATTCTTTCAATTTTCTCGTTTTCGTATATTTTGCACAATTTATTAATTTCAACTTTATCAAAATTTTTAATAATAAAGTCAATAGGTCTTTTTTTGGTTGTAGAGTGGATAGTGTTGTTATAAAAGGTAAATATTTTAAAAAAAATGTCATATACAGTGGACTCGCGATAGTATGAACTAATTAAAAACAGGACAGTTCATTTTTGCGAGATTGTTCATATTTACGAAAGGTGTAAAAACGAAAAAATGTGGTATTAAATGAATTTTTTTTTTATTTTAAACTTCAAAATAAACTTGTTTTATTAATTTTTTTCGTTACACAAGTAAAACAATGTTGCATGTAAACAAAAAAGTTGAGATATAATTTCATATTATACATATTTTAATTTTATAAAAAGTTGAAGCTCATTTTGGAAAAAAATCGGTAATCCTCTTTTGCTGTTTCTTTTGTTCAACCACCTTAAAAACTGCTTTTTCCCCTAGGTTCTTTAATACATTTAATTCCTTTTGTTCAACCATTTCACTTTCAGCCCATTCCAAAGCATTATTATGTAAATATGTCAATAGCTTCTCTTGCTGTAATCGTCTTTTGCGACTCTACAATATAGTCGTCTTCGTCGGATATTTCTTGTATTTTATTTTCATTGAATTCAATAGCATCCTCGTTCCATTCTCTAACGTTGCAAGCAGTGATTCCAATCTGCAGTGAATATAAATAGTAAATACAACTTTTTTCAGTTTACGTTTCTGATAAAACAAACCTCAGGTCTCAAGTTTTGTAAAAGATTGGCTGCGCTATCCTCCAAGTCCACCACATTCATATACAAGTGCCTTCGAAGGATATTCAAAGGAATTTCATCTTCAGGATCTTCTTGATTTTCAAGCATACTCAAAACATTGTTCCAGCATTTTGATAGCACAGCCTCATCCACTTTATTCCATGCAGATTCAAGGGTAATAATAGCGTCCTTAAGTGAAATTTGCTTCATAGACTCTAGCAAGTCACATCCTGTTGCAGCAATGGAAGCCAAAAGACTGTTTCTGTAATAAAGTTTTGTAATCCTGATTGCATTTTGGTCCATGGGTTGTATAAGGGGGGTGACGTTGGGTGGCATAAACATTGCTTAAATAGAGCCGTCTTCACTTTTAAGTTCATTCGCAGGTGGATGCGATGGAGCGTTATCAATTAAAAGGACAGCCTTAACTGGTAGACCTTTTTTTGTCAAAAATTTCGTTACCTACATAATACATATGTAAGTTGTAAGCTACTGAAATACGAGTTAAAACTTACCTCAGGTATGAATGAACGATGGAACCAATCTTTGAAGATAGCGGCAGTCATCCAAGCGGACTTTGAATGTTATAATGAACAGGGCAGTCAAACCCCTTAAAACAACGGGGGCTTCTGGCCTTGCCTATCACAAGGAGCTTGAGTTGATGAGATCCTTCCGCATTTGAACAGCACAAGAATGTTATTCTTTGATTTTCCATCTTTGCTCCTGGGGCTGTTTTTTCTAATGATGATACATACGTCTTTTGTGGTAAAAGTTTCCAAAATAAACCGGATTCGTCGGCGTTGTAAACTTGCTCCCGGCTTAAACCAAGCTCTTCCATTTTCGTCTTTGGAGCTTTTTTGAATGGACCAACTGGGGCTGTGAAGATAGTTTTTCCTCAGAAACTTGGAGCAACCGAACGCCATATCTCTTTTTGAAATTTTGGAGCCATCCATCAGTGGCATTGAAATCAAGGCAATTTTCTTTAATTGTACAATGAAGCACCTTCGCCTTTTCTTTTAACATCAGTCCGCTCACCGGGAGTTTTTTGTCCCTCATATGCAAAAACCATCTATACAACGATTTTTCCAATTTTGGATACTCTGATGGACGCATAGTTTTCCTTTTTCCAGGACCCATAAATGTATTGTTAACACATTTAAGGATAGCATTTTTATTTTTCTTAATTCCACATACTGTAGACTTTGCCACTCCATATTTAGTTGCTAAATTTGTAACACTTGCACCTTTTCGTAAGCATTCCAAAATATCGTATTTGTCTCTTAAAGTCAGAAACGTATGCTTTTTTGTGTGCATGTTTCAAAATTATTTACACTTGATTATTTCTTAAGAAAATAAAGAGGCACTTATGCTTGCGTTCAATCACCAACCAAAACACTGAAAAATTCTTACAGACGACTGACGTAGACAAAATCAAACCCTGTAATGAGCACATGTAAGCATTTTCGAGCGATGGGTAAATACATATGTATGTACATTAGGGTGTGTCATTCTGAGGCAACCTTTTTTTTTCAACTGAAAAACAGGCTCAAAAATTTCGAAAATGTGTAAAAAAAAGTCTAAACCTAAACGACATTTCACAACTTTTTTAATTTTCTTTACACGCTCGACATTCTTTTTGTTTTTTCGCACACCGATCCCTGAGTATATTTTTTCTATTGTTGATTTAACTTCAATTATTTCTTTTTTTTAATGTTTTATGATTTCATATACACCACATTTTTTTCTCCCTACGGTGCCAAGCCTCGATTGAATTTTGAGTGCGCGGAAAATTATCCTTAAAAGAATCCGAAACGCACCAAAAATTTGGATTATATATCATAGCACCCGCCTTCATATTTTCAGTAATGTACTGGTTTTTAAACCAAGCACACAATTTCCTGTACATTTCCTGGTTAGTTGGTATATGTACCCTTTCGAAGTCGGCTTATTTTCATTTTTTGGGCTCGTTTCGATGGTAAGTACACCCGGCGGTCTGGTTGGCAATCTACAACTGCTTCCCTAATAATTTGGGAAGGCGCCAGTGAAGATGATGTACTCAAATCCTTTACCTTGTTGTTCGCCTGTGCCACAGATACTTGATGGGCGTTTGGCTCATGATTATGGGCAGTAGGAGCGCGTTGTATTACATGATCGCCGCTATATTTTTTTGTCACAACAACACTTTTACACATTATGGATTTTCTTTACGCACACGACCAGCGGAACTCTTTCTTCTTTTCATTTTTGGAATGAAAATGGTAATCAAAACCATCCACAAATATTTTATTGCTACCTTTGTTTGACACAGTAACGACGACTTCCATTTTCTTTAAATTTTTTATTTAAATGAAATGTGAAATAAATAATGGCGATAAAAAAATTATGTTGTGATGTGATTGTAATGAAATATGCACAGTCGTTTTTGTGCGACAGTTATTATGTTACACGCTGTAAATATATGGGTACATATATATGTAACTACGAATTAAAACTCAACTAAAGAGCGGTTTTACTATTTTTTATATGATCTCTAATAATATTTAATAAAAATAAAAAAATGGGGATTTTGAGACACTGCCTCAAAAAAAGGTGGGGATTTCGTGTTAGGGGATTTTAATTTTGGGGATTTTGTGTTTGGGGATTTTTTTTTGGGGGGATTTTGTGGCACTCCCGTATTTGTTATTATCTGGTGTTTTATATTATGTGTGTGGGTTAACTTTTCTCCTTTTCTATAAAACATATTAGAATATTTTCGCAAAATCAAATCTATATATGTTTTTTCCTCCTCATTCATATCATCTCTATAGAGTTTTGATACGTTTTCCAAATTTAAGGTTGAGGGTTCCAGTGTAGGGATTTTCGTATTTATGAATTTTATTTATTTGTTGCGGAATATTTTCTTTCGTAGTTATTCAAAATTCTTGTGGCGTAACACACTGGGTGTCCCTCTTGTGATAATACTGCACCAACCGCATAATTGTTAAATCAGTTGTTAAAGTAAATTGTTTTTCGAAATCTGGATAACGTAATATTGGATGAGTACTTATTAGTATTTTTAATTTTTCTTCAAAAAAATCGCATTTATCGATTTGAATTTTAAGATTTTTACTTTCAAGAATTTTAAAAATTTCGCCTATCCCCTTAATATGTTCATTCAATGATGTGCTAAATATTATAATATCGTCTAAATACACTTGTGAGGTATTGATCAAAATAAAACACCGCTTATTAACCGAGTATATTTATATTTAATTGTGAATATTAGAATGTTTAATTTAGTATATAATTCAAGAATATTAAACGTAAAGCTCCAAAAACCAAAGTTGCGCATCTTACTTCTTCGCGTTCGCTCTCGATACTCTCTCGCAAGCATCCCTCGTCTTACCACCTGTTGCTCATTTAGTAGGCTTGCCATCTATCGTTGACACACTACATGTTTTATTTATATAGTCTCTAAGTTTTTCATTCATTAGCCGCTGAAATGTGACTGGTGCATTTTTCAGTCCAAAAGGCATTCTTACGAATTCATAAAGTCCATGTGGTGTTACAAAAGCTGTTTTTTCACGATATTCCTCTTTTACTAGGGTTCGATAGTATCCTTTCGCTAAATCTAAAGTAGTAAAATATTGTGCTCTTCCTAATTTGTCTAAAACAGAATCAATCTTTGGAAGGGAGTATTTGTCATCTATTGTAACCTCGTTCAATTTTCTATGGTCTATTACAATTCTGTATTTCTTTTCACCTGAATTATCAATTTTTTTCGGCACTACTGTTAATGGGCTTGAATATCTTGAGTGACTTTTTTGGATTATTCCCTGCTCTTAATTATTTCTTTTCTAACTTCAATTCAGATCAGGTGGATACCTCCAAACTGATTTTGAAGATTAATTTAGTCATTTAGTTTATTTAAAATCGAATTTTCTTTTCGGTTTAAAGTTATTTTCCCTTTTTCTATATCTATATACGTATTGAGAAAAGTAAGCATGTCCATGCCTATTATAAAGTCGTATTTTCGTCCTCTTAATGGTGTAACTTTCCATCTTGTTCTCGTGTTACTACGAGTAAGTTAAATTCTTCTGGTGCTAATGTATGTACCTCATAATTTATTTTATCCTCATTTGTAATTGTTCTAAATGTTAAAGGATTTTTCAATTTAATTTTTGGAAAATCGTCAATCTCACTATTGATCAGGCTTAAACTAGGTCCTGTATCAATTAGTGCGAAATAATTTTTTTATTAATTTTAATTTTTTGTTTAAGGTAATGATTCCGAGGCTGGTTCATAAAAAAATACTATTATTAACTTATTCTTCTCTTGCTATATCAGATCGTGAAGCTCCTACCTGGCCTTGCCTACTCGAGTATGAGCGATGTTGGCTATACTGCGAATTAGGGTGTCCTGCCAATTGAGGGCTCATTGAACTATATTGGATATTATCTATCTCCATCGGTTCGCCTTGGTTTTGTTTAAATGGATTATTTCGACCATAATTCTGTCTATATTGGTTGGATTGATTTTGACCAAAGTTTGGCTTCTATTGATTTGGTTGATTTTGATTGAAATTTGGTCTAAAGTTCCCTACTGCTTGTGGTCTTTGAAAATTACCTGAACCGGGTTTATAATTATTATTAAATCTTCCACTATTATATTGTTTAAATTGGCCTGATGTATTATGTCTAATATCATTTTCGTATATTTGATTATATGAACCTTGATTTTCTCTATTTCTATAGTTTGTATTATGTCTTTGTCCTCGTTCAGGATACCTATTACTATATTTTTCCGCTGAGCTATCATGTATTCTGGCCTAATATTACTATCTTCAAATCTTCTACTTGCCATTATTCTTATTATTTCATTTATGTTCCCTTCATTATAATTTTTTCTAGTAAGACTCCTTGAGTCATCTCCTTTACTGTATTAGTTAAAAACGTTTAGTTGTTTTTTATAAAAAAATATTTTCTGGGAGCTATGCTCCTTTATTGAATTCCACTAAAGAACTAAAATTTACAATTAATTATACTTATTGTAACTCTTGACCTACATATGTTTGCCGCTGCAACGGGTACGGAGTTTGCTGACGCTGCGCTTCCCACAGGTTGCCACTACACGTGTCGCACTCTCAGCGATTTAGTTGTGTCATATTAGTTATATTACTTTGTATCATATGATATTAATGCATCATATGATACTTTTTGAATGTGTGGGGTGCTAACTAGTCCCCCCTTGAAACTCAATCATCCTCGTTTGAATCTTTAGGTGTATTGAAAATTTGGTTAAGTCCTTCTATTGTCGGTTGTGATAGTTTGCTGCTTCCAACAGACTTACTTCTTCTGTATTGTTGAAGTTAAGCTGTTTCAGCATCTACAGCGAGAGGAATTTTTCTATATAGAGTGGTGCGGATGACGATTGAAAGATGACTGGTAGTGGTTTAATATTAGGTTTGTGTGTATTGTTCGCATGATTTATTCTGTATGTCATGTTGTCAAGTTTTTGACATAAATGCAATGCTTGTGGCAAGGTTGTCGGTTTTCTCATGCTGAGAAGACGAGGTAAATCGCCATTTAGTCCTCTGATAAATGTGTCAAGAGCTTTGTCCCCTATATTGAGTTAGTCCATAGCCCGTATGGACTCGTCGCTTAGCTCGAGGCATGAAATTTTGTCTAAAATAAGTGAAAGGTGTTGGTAGACCTTTTGGTGGAAGGTCGGAATGTCGTCATAGCGTTGGACCAGAGTAGTCATCTGGTATTCGAGGGTACCTCTATCCCTTTTATCCGAATAATGCATCATTAGGCATTTCGGGATTTGACTACAATCGAGTGGAGTATTGTATGATTCTAATGCGGTGTCGGCATCGCCAATTATTTTGTGCCTGATCGTATGGAGTATCGCAAAATATTTAGGGGTATTCTTGACTCCCTCATAGGCTTTAAAAATTCTCTCTACGCTTTTCCTCCAGGAGTTAAATTCTCCTGGTTGTCCTGAAAATTCCCTAAGGCATTTCACCATGTCCGGAATCTTATCTAATTCATTTATGTTGTTCGTGTTCAGTGTCACGCTATGGTCGGGTTCTGTAAAGTCAGTTATACTTGTAGTCTGCGTACTCATTCGTTCGAGTACTTCTCGAACTATTGTCGTTATTACAGTTGGGTTAGGGGTGGGAGGGTTTAAAGGATGGGTGGTTTGCCCATAATCTAACCTCATTTGGTTTAATTGTTCGATTAGCTCCTCAGCTGTGTCTGGCATTATAACAATATTTTCTTTTAAGTTAGTTAGTTAAAAAAAATTTCCTTTGTAATAGTACTTTCTTTAATAGTTTTAGAATTTTTTTGTAAAAGCGTACACTAATAGAGGAGCTTTTCCTCTCTCTTTTCATATCGAATGATTAAATTCCTTTAAATTGAATTTCTTTCAATTTAAGACCTCCTTTTTTTTGGATTGAACAATTTAATTTCGTGTTCTTTATAGTACGATATTCTTTACAATAATCTTAAAATATTTGATAAGAACTTACACTAGTTGTTTCCAGCTTTCCATAGGATGTTATTGTGCGTTTCGGGGTTGTCCTATTTCCTGTCGGTACTGGGGTCCCTCGACGTTTTCGAATCCCACGTTGGGCGTTCTCGGGCGCCAGTTAAAAAACGTTTTGTTATTTTTACTAAAATAAATTTTATCTGGGAGCTATGCTCCTTTATTGAATTCCACTAAAGAACTAACTTTTACAATTAATTACACTTAACTCTAGACCTATGTTTGCCGCTGCAACGGGTACGGAGTTTGCTGACAATGCGCTTCCCACAGGTTGCCACTACACGCGTCGCGCTCTCAGCGATTAACCGGTGCCATATTATATTACTTTGTATCATATGATATTCATGCATCATATGATACTTTTTGAATGCATGGGGTGGCTAACTTACATATATACACAATCGGTTGAATGTAAGTAACGAGTTAGTGGTAGATAAACAGTACATTTTTGGTGTGCGAGATGAAGGCTTGATATGTTCCTCCGTAAAAATCAGTGTCTATGTGTAGTGAGTTTACGAGATTAGCAATAATATTATTTGGTCCGCGCTATACGAAGTTTCATTGAGTCTTTGTTGTTTTTAACAGTCTGTTATGCCTGAGCGAGAGGCTAGTAAGAGCAAGCTCAAAACTGCTGAGTGCTTCCGAGGAGTCAATCAGACCGTTGCCAATTTTGTAGAAAAATGCCGCATTAGAAACCTTCCGACGCGATGTTAAGCTGTTGAGTCTGAAATGGGAGCGGATATCCTCATTGGAGAGTCCCTGCATCCTTAACGATTGATGGAACAGCAATGTCTTGCAGAATTTGTTTTGTATTCTCTCAACTCTCTTGATGAATGTATCAGTATATGGAGACCAGATTACACAGCCATACTCTAATATTGGCAGTACAAGTGAGCGGTATAGACTGACCAGAGAATTTGGGTTGTAGAAATCCCTTCCTGTTCTGATGATGAGTCCTAGCGTTTTAAAAGATTGCACAGTTATTTTTTTCAATATGCTTTAATTCCTGTAGATACTCATTGTTGAGTTTTTAGTTGGTGACAATGTTGTTATGAGAGCGTGAGAAGGATACGACAGTGCACTTTTTAGAATTGAGATCGAGATTTTTTTTTAAGGCATCACGTTGTCAGGCAGTCGATATCTTGTTGTAGTTGTATGACATCGGAATCGTTAGAAATAAATCTGAGTATTTTCAAATCATCGGCATATAGCAGACATTCAGACTGTATATTGTTTACAATGAGGAACTCCAGACGTGACCTCATATTCTCTAGACAGATATCAGTCAACCCTGACTTGTAGGAACCTGTCAGTTAAATATGAGTTAAGCCAATCCAGTGCGGTGCCATTGACGCCATAGTTATTGAGTTTTGAGACGACTATCACATGGTCAACACGATCAAAAGCTTTACTGAAGTCAGTGTAGATTGAATGTACCTTTTGTCCTTCATTCAGTGCGTTGAGTATATAGTTGACATAAAGGTAGAGATTTGACACGGTTGATCTGCCACCCACAAAACACATGTTGTTTTGTAGTGATGATATCCTTGAAGTTTAGAGATAGGTGAGTTTTCGAAAAGCTTGACTAATGCAGATTGGATGCAGATGGGCCTGTAGTTAGTTACTTCAGATCTTGGGCCACTTTTATGTATTGGACTCACATATGACAGTTTCCAGATACGAGGGAAACTTCCTGATTGAAGAGAGTAGTTAAAAATATATGTGAGGGGCTCACAAAGCTCGATGGCGCAGTTTTTTAAGAAAACGTTTGGTATCCCATCGGGTCCGGCACCTTTATTTGGATTTAATTTGAGTAGCTGCTTGAGAGCATCATTGTATTGGACCTCTAAGCTGTGTACGTTGGTTGACGATCCATTTGAGTTAGCATTAATGAGCTGATTGCCATTAGTAGGGGAGACCGGGGTACTTGCGGCACTTTTTTTTGAGCCTGGATATCTCAGAAAATATCCAACGAATCGAAACTTATATAATCTTGAACGAGTCTCACATTATTTAAAAAGAAGATGTTGATGAAACTTTTCTTGAAATTTTAGCGGAGACAAATTTATTTAAGGTTAATTGAAAAGAGTCAAATCTGCTGAATGTACCCCGGGGCGGGGTAGCTCCGGCAGTTGCTGGAGAACCTTCGTCGTTCATGTGGTAAGATTTAGTTATTAAATAATAAGCCCTTTTTTAGTCTTTTTACGTTTTATTAAATATAAAGGGATAAACAAAAAGCATATTTTATGGTACTTTAGTTGCCTTCTTGGTTTTAAAAAATATAAAGTTATTTGATGTTGAAGCCACTTAGATCGATTTAAAATATATATTTAGTGCGACTACGTGAAGTTGAAACAGGATTCACCGGGTTAAGATTTTTAAATATAATTTCGCTTTTCAAAACCAATGATATATCCTTGTTTTCGGGCTTGACAAATATAGGCTGCAGAAGATCAAGTTTCCTAAGACAGCTAACTGTGAATGTACATTCACTAAGGCTCTCAATGATTTCAGTAACATAATAAACTTTTTGTTTACAGGTTTGAGGAGGTGCGGCAAGAACATAATCTCCCACATTCAGTTCGAAGTTATCAGTCTGTTTAAAGCAGTAATGCCCAAATCACTGTATCTTTTTGACACTTACCACTTCCACTTAACTAACTAACTTAACTAAAACGCGCGGTTAATGTTTAAATTAGGTTTACTCAGACCTTTTAACGTTTACAATGTTTTTATTTAATTTACTTATTCAAATCGCAGGCGACGGCGGGAAAGCGAGAAGTAGGCGGCGATGCGTGTACGTCGTTTGTAGGTCAAAACGAGACTGAGCTTGAACTTTTTTGTTGACCCCCTTTTCACCAGTGTGGTATGTGTTTGCGTGTGTGGATGTCCTCTCGCGTGTGGGTAATGTTGATGTGTGGGTCCTGTGGAATGTAGGTTCTGTGTGTGTGGTGTATTGATGGTGGTGGTGTATTCGTGTAGTGGCATTAGGAGGGGGCGGCTTATCTCATTTAGCCATCCCGGCCCCCCTAGGCGAATATGCAGCCTAGCAATCTTTGGAGTTGTTGGAGTGTGGCCACTACGTTGCTGAGTCCAGTAGCTGGGCGATGCTGTGGCGCTTTTAGACGACGCTTGGTTGGTGCAACGTGGTGCGAACGCCATTGATGGGGCGCAGGCCGGGCTGCAGTAGTTCGGCGTCGCACCGTCCGGTTTCCTTGCGTTGATTCTACCCGCGCTTGGGGCAGCTGGCCGACCTACATCGCGTCGTGGGGTCCTGTGCAGCAGCGTATGATGTGGTCTGCCACACGTGTGGCATAAATCGGCTGACACACACTCCTGCGTCCCATGCGTGTGCGACAGGCAGTTGAGGCAGTGCTCATGTGCCTGGGCCACACGCTGTCGTTGTGTCGGTGTCAGTTCCTTAAAGAGACCACAGTGTTGTAGGCGATGTTTTCGGCGACATAGCGGGCATCGTATGCGACGCGGCTCGACTTGAGCGGATGGCGTTGATGGGGATGCTCGTGAGCCACTACCAGAAGCGGCAGTCGATACCGCAGCATTGGTTGAGCGGGGCGGAGGAGTAGGCCCAATACGTGCCCCGTTGCTGGCCGACCGAACAGTGGAGTTGGAATTGTAGGCATGTCCACGTCCATCTTGAACTCTGTAAAAAATTATATTTGAATATACATGGTAGTATATAAACAGAATGTGTGATTGTGCCACGTTATGTGGCATGACTGGGTCGTCGTATTGACCGACCATTCTTTTGTTAATTTCATTTTTATTGTTATTGTTAACGGTTGGTTGCGGGTTGCGATTTTATTGATTTATTTTCATTTGCGTTCTGCATTATGTTCGGATTGTTTAGTATCGGATTTTCGTTATTATCCGCGGTTGGTAGAAAGCATAACTTGACCAGCGGTCTGGTGAATATTCCACTTTGAGTACGGAGATCAACGACGCGGATGTGACCGTCTGAGCCATAATGGAGCTTTTCTATACGGCAAAGTCGCCACTCGGTAGGTGTGAGACAATCGTCGTTAATAAGTACACAATCTCCAAGCTTTGGGGCATTTTCTGATGTTTTCCATCGATACCTCTTGTGGACGTCCTTTAAATAGTCTTCTTTCCATCTGCGACTGAAATTATGATGGAGAATTTTAATTCTTTCCCATCGATTTAATAAGGATAGCGACTCCACGCCTGGCTCAGGTGTGGCCAGAATGGGTGCTCCTTTGAGAAAGTGCCCTGATGTTAGGGCTGTGAGATCTGAGGGATCTTGCGAGAGTGTTGTTAGTGGCCGTGAATTGAGAACGGCTTCAATGCGAATTAATAGAGTTGTAAATTCTTCGTAATTAAATTTGTAGTTTCCAGCTACCTTTTTTAAGTGGGATTTGAAGCTTTTTACAGCTGATTCCCATAAACCACCCATTATGAGGAAGCTCTTGGGGGGATGAATTGCCAATTAATGCCTTGGGGGGCTTACTTTTGTACAATCTCAGGGGAGACTTGTTTAATAAAGTCCACAAACTGTTTTTCTGTGGCTCTTTGAGCTCCGATAAAGGTTTTTCCATTGTCGCTCATAAGTTGACGGAAAACCGCGTCGTCCGACGAAGCGAGCAAATGCCGCGAGAAAAGCCCTCTTTTGTCAGATTAGTACATAGCTCGAGGTGCACTGCTTTTGTCGTGAAACAGACAAAGACAGCCACGTAGCCTTTCATTAGGGTAGGAGACCTTAGCATGGATGCTTTATCTGAAAAGGCCCAGCAAAATCAAAACCCCGTGGGTGGAAAGGCAGAGCGAAGTTGCAGCGTTCCGGTGGAAGTGCGGAAAAGCCTCTTTGGTCAGATTACTACCTAGCTCGAGTGTGCACTGCTTTTGTCGTGAAACAGGACAAAGACAGCAAGGCCTTTCATGCATGTGGAGGTTTTTCTAACCAGGCTAATACAATTTCGGAATCAGACCAGAGATACAATTTATATTTGGTCATATTTAGATGCGTTTGCACCATGGATACTAATAGGCTGGTAGTAGCGAACCGCATAGTTCCAGTCGTGGCAGACTTGTTGGTTTTAGCGGAGCCACCTTTGCTTTGGCTACTAGTAGGTGACTGGTGGTCGTTGTGTCAGATTGTGTGCGCACATAGAGGGTTGCACAATATGCCTTTTCAGAGGCATCACAGAAGCCATGTAGTTCGGCTTTGTGCTCTGGGGCATAATTTATCCATCGTGGGATTTGTATCTGTGAGATATCTTTCAGATTACACGCGAACTGGGACTACTTTTCTAAACGAAGTGGTTTCACTTGTTCATCCCAGTCAGTTCCGTCTAGCCACAATTATTGTATTAGAATTTTTGCTTGTATCATAATTGGCGAAAGCCATCCTGCGGGGTCAAAAAGTCTTGCCACCGAGGATAAAATTTGCCTTTTTGTTATAGCTGATAGTGCGGATATTGACTCATTAGTGTATGAAAACTGGTCAGATATCGCATTCCATTGTATCCCAAAGTTTTTGTTGTGCTTTCCTTTTCGAATTTAAGGAAATTAGTGTCTAAAAGATTTTTTTTGGGTATGTCTTTTAACAATATTTAGGGTGGGATTATTTCCGTTATCTTTTTCAATCTGAAACCCTGCTGTATTGAGCGCTTGTGGTCACTTGTGCTAGTGGCTTCCGTATGCTTGCTGGAAAGATTGTGGTGGATTCCGGACAGAATGTTCGTGTCTACAGTATCGTTTGTGTTTTCAAACACTTGTGTGTTGCCAGAGGAAATTCTGACTTTGTGGTTCTTCTGCCAGCTCGTGGAAGTGTACGAATGGCGAAGGTAGTGGGGCACAGTTTGACGCCAAAGGTAAACTGTTTTTTTTTAATTTAAAGTCGCGTAGTAGGACTTTTGGGAGATTTTCGCTAAAAATGTTCGCTGAAAATCTTTATCATCATCATGTACGACTATTTGTCGATAGCATTTTGGTCAACAGACCCATTGAAAAACGTATTTGTATGTACGCCCAATTTACAGTAATGGTGAGCATTAAATCTGGCTGGAAGCGCTGTTCCGTAAAATAAAATGTCATTTAGGGAATTCCCCGAACTTGATGATTTTGATGCCATAAATGACAACTACTTACCTTTGTGGTTTTTTTTGTCTGGCTTTATGTAACCGCAGGATATGTGGCAGGTAAAAAGAATTTGTGATTTCCCTTTTATAATTTTTTCGCCAGGGCTGACTTCCTCCATGTGGTTATAAATGGAGGGATTACTATCTAAAACCCACTATCGTATTCTGGTTTTAGCTCGGCCTTTTTTAAGTAGGGTTTTTTTCCATGCTTAAAAAACTTGTTGTATAGGGCAGAGGTACGTAATAATGACCTCAGGCGAGTGTGTGGGGACATTTCTGGCTATAGTGGTAGTACGTACCGACGTACCGGCCATTATCGATCCGAGGTAGTTGTTGATTTGTGACAAATGCCTCACAAGATCGATCTTCTGGGGGTTGTGCTGTTATGGGGGGGAGTAGTTCTTCTAACTTCCCTAAAACTTCCTGATTTGTGTATTGAGGTATTCGTGTTGAGATTTTTTCCTCAACTTGAGTGTTCATGTGTTTGTGACGGGTTCCGCAACTATTCCGCTTAGGACCCATCCGGAAAATGTATTATTTGTGCGCCGAGTCGTGTTTTTGTAGCTTTCGCAACACCTGCGAGAATAAGTTGATGTTAGGAGAATCGCTAACCTCATAGAATGTCTACTTTGAGCGGGAGTGTTGCAGTTGGGGTCTGCTTACTTAAGGTCGTGAAACCTTTTTAGCCAATGCCTTGCTATTTATATGATAGCTTGGGAATAGCATGTTGTTTAGTTGGCGGTCGACTCAATAGCTTCTGCTTGAAATGCGTCTGTTATCCCGCTTGGGAGGAAATAAGGGTAATGTGGGCAGATTTTGTTTGAGGTTTTTGTACTACTCTTCCGCCCAGTTCCCGTAAGTATCGATATAATTAGCTAGTTTTTTGATTGGCAGTTGTAGCATACTTTGTGCACCATTGACGCTATAAAAGCTCGTTGAGATCCTTGGTCTGATTAAGGCCCTTAGTTTAGTACAGAGTTCTCCTCGGTGCGCGATGGAGACCACTGCTGTGGGTAATAGTACACTGCCTCTTGGTTTTTCAGCTGTGTAGCGTTTTGAGTTTTTTAAAGCCTTATGAGCAGCATGGTGGCTCTCATTGTCAATTTTCTGAATTTTGTAGGTCGTTATTTGCTGTTGCAACTAATCCCGTAGGCTCTTTTAACATTAGTCGTTAGTTTTGAGCTAAGCTGGAAAAATTTATAATGTGAAAGCATTGAGTTATGTCGTTTATGGCAATAAACGCAATTAAATTTTGCTTCCACAATCTTTAAGCGCATGCGCATGAGGCAAACCATTAGTACAAAGTTTTTATTTTATTAAACGACATTGTTTCTTTCGTTAAATGTTTAGTTTTTTAAATTTCATCTGCAAGATTGCGAGCCAGTGCACTCCGTCACACAGTGTTCGCAGGACGTATGGTTTATTTTGTTTCGGAGGTGAACGCTTGGGTTTTGAAAAAACGACTATTTAAGTTGTTGTATGTTACTAGCTTGGGGCCTATCTGTAAGCTTTCGATTTAGGTCATGTTGAACGTTTGTAGTTCTGAAACATTTTTTTTTCTACCTATTCTGCATATTTGAGTATTGGGTAGTTTTAAGAATCCGTTCATATTTTTTGCCACTTTGGGTCAGCTTATCTTCTGGATGATGAGAGCGATTGCATCCCACAAAATTAACGACTCTTTTACTGGTAATTGCGGATTTGCCATATATGTTTAACACAGCAATGGTGTCCCCAATTGTCTGTGGGAATATTCTATTGTCGCTAGATACCGACAAGCAATTAGAAACAGGTGATTGAAGTTTTTATAAATTCCTTCACTTGTTTCGTTTTGAATTTTTGGTAATTCCATCAATATGTGTGACCTTGTTTGTCTACTAATATCCTTTCGCTTACTTCGTAAACGAGCTTTTTAGGTCTTTCCCAGCATATAATTTGAAATTTTCCGTCATTAAGGAGCGAAACTGTTGGCTTAAGACCCCTTCATTGACCTTTTTGTTATTGGTATCTGGCAGGTGATGACAATTTTTGTGCATTAGATACTTTTGGGTGTTTTAATTAAACGGCTGTGAGACATGTCCCGGAAGGACGGCCATTGTTTCATAACCACCATGAAAAATTTCAGTGTCACAGGCGGCCACCTTGAGGTGGATGCCTGAACTCGCCTCTTGGATTTGCACTTGTGTCAGCTACTAACTGCTCGGTATGTGGAGTAGGTGCCAATTGCCCTTAATTAATCTCAAGGTGATCGAGAGATCCTAGCTCTCGTTTACTCGTACTGGATCTATACAGCATTGTTCAATTATTTGGAGTATGCTGCGGATTTGAAATTTTCAGGAGGGTAGATTCCCTGATCCCTTGGGAAATAGTCGTCAGATTCTACAAATTTGCGTTCATACTCAAGCTTGGAGACGTGTCCCAAAGATTGCTTAGTTTTTTCTTTTTTGATTTCTAATGACCGATTTCGAGTTATCTTGAAATCGGAGTGAAGTATGAAAATCGAGTGCAGTATCGAGATTAGACTGTCACGATCTCAGCAAGTAAAACTTAGTATAAAGGAAATATCTTTCAATACTTTTTATTGCTTTTTATCACCTTGCGAAACAAAGAAAAATTTCTCGCAGCGCTGATATCTAATGACAGCAGTTGTGTACTATCGGGGCTTTTTCTCTTCTGAAGTCATTTTTTGTAATTTCAATACTGTGTTGACTTAGATATCCGTAGAATCTCCGTCCATTTAGAATACTAGGTGATAAAAAATTATAAAGCTGATATATATCTATGAGAAAGGTAAAAATTATTCTCTCATGTGTACTTATGATCATAATAAGTACGCCGGTGAAATCTTTAAGATAAATAGTTTTTGTTTTTGTTGTTGGTATACGCTATTTATGCAAATCAACGAAACGCATGTATTTTCGTTTCTCTTATTCCATGCCCGGTGCTTTTGTACTTTAAGCTACTATTTTGTTATTGTGTTTTTGTCTTTTATTTTATTTAATGTTTCGTATTCGTTAGAGCAAATTACTTGCGTATAACGAGCGATATTGCAAAAAAGAAGGGAAAAGGTTGTATGACCCTTGTATATATAGTTTGCGCAATATGTGCGTGTTTGTGTGCATACGTAAAATGCAAAAAAATTATTTTTTTGTTTTGTTTTGTTTGCACATCGCTTCCTGGCTTGTGCTTTAACAAGAACATAAAGGGTATTGGCCTGGACAAGGTGCCGATTATGGGTCTTTGAAATATAAGTATTTTTGTGTGGTGAACACTTGAAAATGGCCATACTTTTGTATTTGCCTTTCCTTTCTACCAACTCTTAAAATCTTTTGTGTTATTTTGACCGTATTTTTTTTCCAATTAGTAAAATTTTAAAATTTTTTTAATAAATTAAAAATTTCGTAGTTATCTTTTTATTTTTTCTTCCAATTTTGTAAAATTTTTGTGAAATTTTAATTTAATTCTGTAACCCTATGTGCGTTGTATATTCCGGCATAGGCAAATGTATGAGCCGTATTTATGTGCGTATATTATTTGCCGTGACTGAATTAACGCCGGAATAGAAAATCGGTGAAGTGCAGGTATGCACTTTTTTGTTTATACGTACTAAATTAAGTTTCGTTATGCGTATTCTACATACATGTGGGTGTATGTTCGCATTCATTTTGTTTCTCCTCACTATTGTTTTCGATAATTGCAAGGTATACATCGACAAGAGGTACTATTTGTGGCTGATCTGTATGTTTGGTTTTTTGTTTATTTTTCTTTTTTCTTTTTAAATTTTCGCAATTGCCTTAGCTTACTTTTTTGCGCAATCCTGCTTATAATGTTTGAGTATAAGGGGTATTTTGCCGGAAAATGTTGTCAAGTGAATACTTGAAAATTTTTTTTTTTTTTTGATTTTTAATGTTTGTGTGTTTAGAGACACAAATGTAAGTCCTGTAGGCCTTTTAATCAGTATATGTATATGCCAGTATATAATACAATCACACACATATATATACATATATATATAACTATATATTATACCATTTGGTAGTGTTCATACATATATTTGGATGCACATATGTAATGTACACAAACTGTTTTCGGTTTCCCGGGGAATTAAACCGTAAGTTCGGACAGTTTGGTAGCAACCCGTTCTATTAAAAGTTTACAGGAATCGTATACAGTATCAGGATCCAACTGTACCGTTCAACATACCATATGCAAAGTAAGGTCAAATAATTTAAGATGATAAGTGGAGTTGATTACACTCACTGTGTGCCGCTTCTAGGGACTTTTGGGCCTTTATACAGTTTTTTTTGAATATGTGGGGGAGGGCTAGTTTTATCCCCACTTCGGTCCATACTGCTTTCTGTCCGTTTCCTTTCCTGTTTGGTGTTGCCCTTGTTCCGTTTTTGGTAATTTCCTTTTGTTGGTTTGGACTTTCCTACGTTGGTTGGCCTTTTAGGTTTGTTGTTTATGTTATTATTTTAATTTTTTGTTTAACGTTTATAATTCTTTAATTTCAACCAATAATTTCTTGCTTGATCATTAAACTTTCAGCACCGGTGAAGGTTTTTTTTTTTTTCTTTTTTGTTTAAGTATTTTATATTTCGCGCCCGTTTTTTGATATTATTATTATTACTTTTTTGCTTTTGGTTGTAAACACTGTAATTTTATGTACAATTTTTGTATTAAATATGTTTCTGTTGTTTTTTTTTTTTTCCTTTGTCACTGCACAAACGGAGTTACTTTTTTGTTATTATTGTCTATTATTTAATTTTTTATTTTTTTTTTGATTTTGATTTTGCAACCAACATAACGGAACCGCTTCGTGTCCGTTTTTCACAACTGTTTATTTTATTTTTATTATATGTACTATGTATATGTATACCGCAACTTTAATTTATTGTATATATATTTTTTTGTTGAAATTTTTTGGTTTATATATACATAAGTATGTGTATGTATATGTGCATGCACCACTTTTTCTTTTTTTTTTTTATAAAATATTTTTTTTTCCTTGGAAAAAACAAATTTTTTGTATAGTATATATGTATCTGTCACCGCACCTTTTTTCCTTTTATATATATTTTTTTGAAAAGGAAAACACTTTTTTTTGTATATTTAAACGTATATGTATGTATATGTCACCGCACCATTTGTTTTTTTTGGACTGTTTTGTGTATTTGTAATCTTTCACTTTTTAATTGCGTTAAATAAACCGCTTGAATCTTTTTGGTTCTCTTTTTTTTTTTTTTTTCCAAAGTAGTTGGGGGGGGGGGCCTGTCACTATGCGGCTCGAAGGACCATGTTATAAAGTCAGTAATGTCCAAATCACTCGTATTTTCTTGATGAACACTTACCCACTTCACACTTTATTTAATAAAACCTGCCCGGTTAAGCTATTAATTTCAATTTGGGTTTATCTGAGACCTTTTAACGATTATAACTTCAGTAATTACAATGTTTTTTGGATCGAGATAACTTATTCAAATCGGGGCAGGCGACGGCGGGAAAGCGAGAAGTAAGCGGCGATGCGTGTACGTCGTTTGTAGGTCAAAAACGAGACTGATCTTGACATGTTTTTGTTGATCCCCTTTTCACCAGTGTGGTATGCTGTTTGCGTGTGTGGATGTCCTCTCGCGTGTGGGTAATGTTGATGTGTGGGTCCTGTGGAATGTCTAGGTTACGGTGTGTGTGGTGTATTGATGGTGGTGGTGTATTGATGATGGTGTTGTATTCGTGTTATGTGGCATTAGGAGGGGGGCGGCTTATCTCATTTAGCCAATAGAATTTAAACCTTATTTACCAAATTTGGCCGATATCGGTCCAGTAGTTCCAAAGATAAGACTTTTTACCGAAATGGATTCACGCCTATAGACCATTTTTGATCCCGTCTCTATAAGTTCCCCTCTCTTATCTTTCCAGGTGTAAAATTTAATACCTCTATTGTATTTTTGGATTGATTTATTGCGCTTTTAGTAGCTTTTAATACTACTCATATAATGGGCGGGATTATCACCTGATTTCACTCAATTTACAGGGTCGGCTGGGGTGTTCAAGTGATTTTTCACGAGCGAATTTGTATGTTTTACCTTAAGTGGTTTAGGAGATATGTACATTAGTACATTAAAGTTCTTAGAAAGCGAGCTACGACCCTTTTTTAAATTTTAGTCCCAAATTACAGTTTATATCTCAATTTAATACTTAGGTACGGCACTTTATAGATTTTCGATTAATGGCATTACGTGGGCGTGGGCCCACCGTGCTACGAAACCATTCCCCTTTTTTTTGTGTTCCTCGTGTACCAAGTTTCACTAACATATCTTAATTGTTACTCAAGTTATCGCTTGCAAAGACGGAGGCGGACGTATTTCAACTCGTCCCATCATCTGGGTCATTGGTATTTATGGAGTATAATACATATATATAACCCTATATAGTCATTTGATTATTTTTAGATGGTACACAACAACCTTTTAGGTGAACCAGCTATTAAGCTCTTTTGGCAAAATGTTGCAAGAGTAGAGAAATTGGAAATGTTAATAAGTTTTTGCAAATAAATTTTTCACGATTTCTAAATTTGTTTTAGGCAAAATATTTAAAAACGACATACTTGCCCTAAGTGTACCGAACAGAAATCAAAGAAATGTTTAGCTTTGACAGCGGTTTTGACAGTTATGCCTAAAGAATTCCAATAAATCAGGCTCAGGTACAATTTTATGCAATCACAATTAAAGTTCTGCAAACGATACTCGGTATTTAACTGTACATAGGTATGAATGTGCATATATTTGTTGGTATAAAGGATACATATGTACAAGATGGCATGTGTTTATTAACAAAAGTAAAGCGCAAGGCAAATAGACGGCGTTTTCCAAGTTAATTTGTATTTCCACTGCTCTAGAAAGGAGGCACTACTCACAAACACACACAAACGATCCCACTCAGGCCGATGAGAAAAGCAAATTTTATCCAACTTTAAATTTTTTTAATAGCAACTGGGTGCACAGGCCTCCTCCTTTCCTTCTCCCCCCCCCCCCCCCCCCCCCCAGTTAGCAGTTTTGTTTTGAAGCCTTTTAAAAGCGGGAGCAAAGCAAACCGTACGAGAGTGTTGCAAACAGCCAAACAAGGATCCGTACATACATACATAGTTGCATGAAAATGTGTGCTACAAGCCGAATAAGCAAAGGTAACAATTAAAATTTCTACACGGATCTGCTCGTTTGCCAGCATAAAAATGCGAGAGCTGGCTCTTTCCACAAAGCAAAGAGGAGAATGCTAAAGAAACAAAAAACAAAACACGAATGTGAGTAAATAAAGAGCACAGCACAAACAACAGCAAGTAAGGTTGTGCAGGGTTTTCCCGAAGCCAGACGTTAGCTACCCATAGCTGTTAGAATAAAGTTGATAAATCTCAATACAAACAACTTAGGAAATAAGAAATAGGATTTTTTTTTAATCTCTTATATGCTTCATTCGTTAATTTTTAAGTGAAAGGTTTGTATTTTTAAAACTAAAATTATTAAATTACTAATTTGGAGTGGCAACAAAACTGGTGCTGCCAGCTTTACTCATTCTAAAAGACAGTACTTTTCCTATGTAATATCCATTTTCAAAGTCATCATAACTAAGGACCTCAGAAAATTATCAATAAACCGTGTGAAGCAAGTGCTCTTCGCGTTAGAAAGTAAAGACACGGCGGACGTTCAACGAACAATACAGCCTATTCGGGTCAACAGACAGGCAAAAGAAAAATTTATTTGAATTGGTGCAGCTAGACAGTCAGAGAGAGGCTAGTTTTATTTAACTTGGAAAAGGTTAGTCTAGGTAGGCAGTTAGTTTCAATTAAAATTGAGTAACTTGTGGTTTTATTCCATTGTCACAGTTTTTCTTCGGCCGTTGTGGCCAGTTCTATTTGCATATATTTGCTTTTGGAAGTCATCCCTTTCTCATTCGCATATTCAGGTTCCCAAGGTTGTTATTGTGTGTCGTATACCAAGGAGATAGAAATGTTAAGTTGTCAAATATCTCCCTTCCGCCTTTTTGTTTTTTGAATTTCGCGGCTATGTATAAAGCGCTACAGAGCTCCTATCTTGGCAATGACTATAACCATTCTTTGAAAGGTCTTGAGATAAACCTGCAAAACGACGCTATGCATGATTGGTTTGGATATTGCGCCCCAACAGTTATAGACGTTTAAACATGGAGGGCACTAATGCCGAAATTCGCGGCTATATTAAAGTTTTTTATTCGTTAAAGGCAACTTCGCTAGAGAAACGTTCCGTGAGATTGATGGGTGATTTGGGGGAGTGTACTCTATCACTTCGAACTGCCGGAAGAATGGCTTCGACCGATTTCAGAGTGGGTTTTGAGTGAAACGGTACCATGGATAAGCCAGCCGGCGGAAGACCTGTGACGACGAATACCGATCAAATCTTGGAAAACATCGAGTTAGACCGGCATGTGGCATCTCATGATATCGCCCAGAAGATGAGAGTTAGTCACCCAACCATTTTAAACCATCTGCAGAAGGCTAGATACAAAAAAAAGCTTGATGTTTGGGTGCCGCATGATTTGACGCAAAAAAACCTTCCGGACCGAATCAATGTCTGCGATATGCTGCTTAAACAGAACGAACTCGACCCATTTTTCAAGCGTATGGTAACTGGCGATAATAAAAGGATTACATACGACAATATCAAGCGAAAACGGTCGTGGTCGAAGAACGGTGAATCGTTCCAAAGAGTGGTTAAGCCGGCATTGACAACCAGGAAAGTTTTGCTGTACGTTTGGTGGGATTGGAAGGGAATTATCCACTATGAGTTGCTCCCATATGGCCAGAGGCTAACTTCTACTATCTACTGCGAACAACTGAGCGCTCGAAGCAGTCGATTGACCAGAAGCTGCCAGAATTGGCCAACAGGAAGGGTGTGGTGTTCCACCAGTACAAAGCCAGATCACACACTTCGATGAGTGACTTGTCAGAAGCTACGGAAGCTCTGATGGGAGGTTTTATCGCATCCACCATATAGCCTGTCCATGCCGAACGCCCTTGTTAGTGTAAAGTTGAACTCAAAATAAGCTTGTGAAAAGTGGCTGTCCCAGTTCTTCGCAAATAAGGAGGGGGCTTAAACGAAGGGAGTATTCTGAAGTTTGCCGTCTAGATGGAAACAGATTAACGAACAAAACGGCGCATATTTGAAACTAAATCCTATCACTGTAACACTTTTTATAAAACATTGATAAAGAGCAAAAAGGCGGAAGGGAGATATTTGACAACCTAATATTATATAAGTTAAATGAGATTCCTTTTAATGAAAATACATTTGAAGTTCAAGCGTCATTGAGTGCTCAACTGCTACAAGCAAAAGCTACAAAGTCTGACCGAAAACTCAAATCTGGCACCACGACGAGCAGTTAGCCTTGGTATACCCTCTAATCTGCTCATTGTGTGTGGCACTTTCGAGTTGTAGTAGCTGTGATTTAAACCTAAAGGCGGGTAGAATTAAAAATTCAATTCAGTGTGGCTGAGGATTTAATTCGGCCTCGCACCCGACTATGGCGAAAAAGGTGTCCCTTCCCCCTTACCAATCGGATCCAAATAATACTTGCAAAAATAATATAGTGTTTCAGGCGCTGATCAAGGCATTATTTTTATTTATTACTCACGTAAAAAACAACGACTGTTGCAATCCTAAACCACAAAGCTTAAATTAGATTACATTAGAAAATGAGTACGCACCGCGACCAATTTCGTTTAAGTAATTTTCGTTTAAGTAAAACTGGAGGACAGTTTAACGAATTTTGTTTGCTGTTGCGGAGCTCTAGTCTTTTATAGAAAAGAAATTTTAATGTTTTTTGAAATTTTATGATTTAGTATTGTATGTTTTGTAGAAACTACCAATATAATTCAATGTATTCGGATTTAAAGCTAGCTGTTTATCGCGTAATGTGTTTTAGGAGTTGAAATATATGTACGATGAGATGCCAAATTTCTTATACGGATGTCAAAGGTAACTGACATGAGAAGGGAACGGGGAATGGCAAACTTTTCTCTGCTGAGTCCGACACGCAACTTACGATCTAACCATCTACTAATGTTCCCAAAATAACATTCTCCAATTTCCACAATTTTCCAAGGCAACCCTTGGTCATAAAATAATAAAATCTATGCTTGAAGTTTTTTTCTGCAATTTTTCCGCTTCAAGCTAAACGCAAATGAGAACTACACACACTATTACGCTCTAAAAATATCTATTATATATGCCGTTATATAAATAGACATGTATTTGTGTGCGTAAAAATATGAAATTATACATAATCTCTTTTTGATTTGTCATGTGTGCGGGTAAAAATAGCGAGTAGCAAGACCGAACGACAAGAGCTTATTGAATTCTTCCATGTTCATGTTTATTTATGCACACAAGTAAACCGTTAAATCACATTTTACATGTACGCGTTTGATCCTTTTCTCGTTTTGCTCATATCTCTGTTGCTTTTTTACGCTTGAAATGGGTTATGTGAACTTTACATGGCTTATATGGCATTTAAACAGTCTACCCCGCACACTCTCTACCACTCTCTCTCTCTCTCACACACACAGACGCAAGGAAGACAAATGCAAATGACAATTTATGCCAACCCGAATTCGATTCGATCCACGCCGAAAATCGGATTTGCAATCGAAATTTTTCACTGCCAGAGATTTGCCTTGCTATGCATGAAATTTTTATGATTTTTGCCATTTGACATTACGACAATGCCTGCGGGTCGAGGAGCTGCATCGGTAAACAGGATAACATATAAATGTGGGCTTGCCGAGAATTGTGGTGAGGTGTGGCAGGAGTGTTTGCTGAATTGTAAGTAGATAAAGCACCTGCCATTTAAATATGTGGGCGGTAAATTTTCCAATTGATTTCGACGAGCAAATGTTGGAGTGTGTGCGCGTGTGCACAGTTGGAATATAGGATATTGATAAACTGTAAAAATAACAGAACCAAAGCAGAAATTCAGAAGGAATGGGATAAATTTAGTTTTATTTGCCGAAGATTCCGGTGCTTTAAAAGCCACTTCAAGCATGCTTATGGCGCTTTTATGGATTTTATAGGTGTGAGTGAGCACTGAGTTTGCGTAAAAAATTTATGTTAATGTTTTATTTAGTACAATAAAAGCCATTGCATAATAAATTATTACCAATAAATATTTGTGGAGAAGTAACGAGATTGCTAAATGCAAAAATAACCGTTGGACCCAAATGTAGCCAATAAAGCTCATATTTTTATGTTAAACTGTCGCGCTGTCACTTTCAAATCGCCTCATTTTAAGTTGAATAGTCAATTTGGCTTAGGCAAATGCGCTCGCTTTAAACACTTCTGACCGCACGAAATTTCCGGTTTCCCCTTCTTTGGCACCCTTGACAATTTCATTGGTTTTGGCACTCCCTTTGCCGCGCTCTAATCGCTTTGTGCTCGCAGTGCGGTGGTATATGGCACAAGTGTCTCTACAAAATATAACTAAACTTAACGCTAACTAACCCCATTTTTATGCATCACATCGCCTGCTACTTCGTCCCGCCCCCACCGTGCCACCTTGCACTCGTCAAACAAGTGCTGCTGCTGCCCTTTTGCTACCAGCAAGTTTTACTACCGAGTCTCCAGCAAATGAGTTGCTGCGCTAAGTTGTGGCAAAAGAACAGGTAAACACTGGGGAGGAAACACTGCAGTGCCGGTGGCCGCAACAACAACACAGAAACTATGAAGATAAACATAGAAAACGTAGAAAAAATGCAGCACAATACACAACAATGTATGCAAATGCAACAACAACAACAACAACAACAAGAGAGAAGTTGAAATGCAAAAACTGCAAGCAAATCAACAAAAGATGATTTTTACTTTGAATAAAATATGAAGTGAAGCAAAGCGGGGAAGAAGGGCAGCTGCACAAGCATAAACGGTATTTGCTTAGTTTTGGTGAACGTCGGTTTACGCCCGACAAGTTAAATGCGTTTCACAGTTGGCTTAAGGCGTTGTTTGAAAGCTTTAATCGCCTCACAATCTGGATTCGAAAAGTTGTTTGGCAGTTCCCCTGAGACGATTAAGGGGAACTACTCAAAGATGAAGACCCAAGACTAAAACTATTTCTATATATTTGTAGGACGTACTATATATAGCGGGGCCAAGACAAATAATTTTATAAATTTTTTTAAACTCTTGTCAATCAGGAGGGAGCGGAGGGTGTCTATTCAAGTTGTTTTCAAGATGAGATCATTTTAAACCTGTTACCAGAGAAAAGTGCTCCATAAGAGTCTTCTATATAGTATATAAAAAAATTGTTATTTACACAGAAACTGTTCCACAGACCGTTGTAACTAAAACTCCAATAAATGACTTTTAAGCGAACAACTGTCCAAAAATAATAGTTTTAGACCTATCGCAGAGCCCTCCACTAATACCTCAAAAAAAAAACTGTTCAGTACCCATTAAAATCTAACGATCACTTGGAAGTTGTGTAAAGCTGTCATGGTATTTGTGCTCAGTATGGTTTGGCATTTCATGGAAAAACTTACGCCTGAACAACATGTAAAAATCGTTCAACTTTATTACGAACTCACGTTCCGCCCGCTTCGCTCAACTTACAACTTAGGGTCAACATAATCGGCCTACTACGTACTATTCGCAACACACTCACCCTTCTTAAGGTCCAGCATTCATTATTGGGTAATATTCGATCACGTCCAACACGCAGTGAAGCAAATATAGCAGCCGTAGCTGAGAGTCTAAACGAAGACCGCGGATAGTCGATTCGACGTCGTTCATCTCGGACTGATGTACTGAATAAGTTAGCGCATTTTACGTTACATTGCTTCGCTCAATGAGCTCTTGAAAAGTTGCAGGTAGATCTGACGTTTTCGGCGACATTTGGTTCCAGCTAGACGGCGCCTCTTCCCATATATCGCATCAATGAATGGATTTATTGAGCTAACACTTCGGTGTGCAGATAATTTCACATTTTGGTCCGGTCGATTGGCTACCAAGATCGTGTGATATCACACTGTTATACTTTTTCCTGCAGGGATGTGCATGTAAAGTGTAAAGTCTAAGCAGACAATTTCGCTTCTATTCAAACCTTTGAGCAAAACTTCACGCATTTCGTTGGTTTTTTGTATAGGTAATCTGCACTCTGTTTAAGAATTTCGAAATATCGAAATTCGAGAGATATTGTATATAGTTCTAAAAAATTTATTGAAAGTAAGGCAAATAGATTTAATGTAAGATATTATTTTTTTCCCGCCTGGAAACATACGTTAAGTTAATCATCGAGCATTTCTATTCTATTTCACTATTTTTCTATATGATTATAAATGAAATCAGAATATTAGTTTATAAATTCATACATCCTAACCTCAAATCACTGCCGAGCCAGTAGAACCCCACAGCTAAAATATATTTTAATTTTTGGAACACATTTCATAATTCAAGATTTGGTCTGGACCTCCTTGAGAATGGAAGCCGACGTCAGAAAGTTAGAAGACATTTACTGCAAGAGTAATTGAAGGATATAAATTTATTTTCTCCATCACCATATAGAGCTGTCTCCAACCTGCAATTGTTAAACAAAAGAGAGAACGTACACTAGAATATTGTACATACGAGTACCTCCCTAAAACGTTCGTCGACCTCTGCTTTGGAATTATTGATTTAGTTTAGAATTATACACTACAATTTGAGAGTTTTAACCAATTTCGGGACAAATCTATTAGGTAACTGGAAAGATGAAATTAGTTGATAAATCCCTTCAATAAAACTCTGTGTGAGTAATATTCATTAGCACCCAACTATTAAGCTATAAAAGTTTTATCAAAATATCCAACATCTTCATATGTCAAAGCTCCAACTATTAATATAGTGATGGAGATTTAAAATTTAACTTCTGATAAACACTGTAACTGTCAAAGCCTGGCAGCGATGTAAAGAAATTGTGTTGTTAGTTAGTTTCCGAGTTGCTTTTACAAGTTTTCGTCTTCATTTATTCGCTTGTTTTTGAGTTTGCGTACAATTTCGTAGTTTCAGTTTTCTTTTTGCACACTTCTCTACTTGATTGTTGCTGTCAGAGGAGTGACGTTGACATTAATGTCATTGCAGGGCGCCAACGTTGGCTCACAGCTTTGTGGACAATGGGTCAAGTGAATTGTGTTTTAGTAAACTAAACTACCAAAGCATACTTTCGGGTGCAACAAAACGATTGCATTTATTTGCCATGCAATGAGCGGATGATGGGATTGACTTTAGTTTTCAGGCCGAGTAAATATTTAAATTTGTAAATAATAGAACAAAGTGATCATTTAAATTGCAGTTATTTGACTGAACATGGAAGTAAATGGAAATGAAAGGCTGTACTGACGTACATCTGCAGTAGTAGTAGTTAAGCTTTCAAGAGGAAGGAAGAAGTTTGAATTCAATTTAAATTAAACCTGCGTTTCTATAAATCTTTAAATAAATATTATTGTTTGACATTCAGTATATTTCTACAGAAATTCAGACTTATGTAAATACATCTGCAAAGATATTGCAAAGGAAATCAAGTTCGGGCAACGTCCCGGTGTGTTTAACGTGAGTACCTGCTGACGACAAGCCTTACTCGCGGCGCTCAAAAGCACAGCGGATCAAATCAATGCGTTGATCGGCGCCCTGAGAATGCTAAGCATTTTCAGTACCAAGTGGAATGGACACACTAACCACGTTGGCAGGGTTCGAGGCCCATCAAAATCCCCTGTCGTTCTTTGGGTTCCGGCACCCGGTTGCAATGCTACTCCCACATTCAACAGGCAAAGTCAGTACTTATCAAATTCGGGCATCATATTTCATGTTAATTTGAATTTTTTGACCAACCGATAGTTTATTCGTATATTTGGTTACTTCCTTTAGAATGCTGAATATTACTTCAATTAGTTTTGGTTCAAACTCTAGTCATTTTATCGTTACTTATTAGAGGAGTCACAATATGTGCAAAGTATGGGACTTAGTCTTACCATAAATTCTGTTACAATGTTTATAATGCCTGCAGTAAGGTCAAAACCAAAGGAAAAAGTTCCGTCATTTTTATTATTACATAGGTTTTTATGCAGTGTCGACTCATCCCTGTTCGCGAACGCTTTTGCAAATATCCACTTAGAAAACAGAAAATTACGTCAAGGGAAATGGATAATATATATCGACCACATCAATGACAAAACTTATTCTAGAAGATCTAGATATGAAAGCTTGCCACCGGTCAACTGATAACGCGTTTGAAGCAAATTAGACTCAACAGATGCAAACGGCTTCTTGAGTGACATGCTTTCAACGTCCATGAAACTATAATTCTTACAGATGAAATTTTACTATTTTTCATATTTTTACTATTGAAGACATTTTTAATGAGCCTCCAAAGACGCAAAAAATATTATTTTAAGGGTTCAACGTGATCATCAAACGACTGCTCTTTACGGCTATGAATGGGTAAAACTGCACAAATGTGTAGCGGCAGTTTAGTAATAATCTCTTTAATGGAGAGCTTTGGATAGTACAGCAATATTCTTTTCTATCACACAAGACACAAACTCCCAACAGTGGCTTAAGAGCATCATTCCGAGTTTCATAACTGCAAATCCAGACTTGAATTCACTGGATTGCAGTTTGAAGTCAGAGTTAGAGAACATGACCTCAATGGCCATGCAAAATGTGATCGCTTCGAGTAAAATTTTGAAATTAACCTTTTTACTTTAATCGGTTAATCTACAATGTTTTGATACACAGATCGAAGAGTACCATAATTATTCAATTTTATCCACGAAACTATCTTATTGATTTTGATATTGTTCATTTCCGAGAAGTCACAACTGTAAATGGGTAAGGAGGTGACGAGTTTTGGTGAATATCTAGATATAACTCATGATAACTTTACTATGTTCAAAGCCGCCCTAATAAGACAAAATATTTTTGCTTAAAGTGGGTTATGGTGTTTCCAAAAATCAATATTCGGAATCTAAGGAATCGTATGTTTCTGTGCTTACTCCGATAATTTCATAGCCTTGACTTGATGCAGCTAATATCGCGATATATATTTACCTCTGGGATTGTAAGCGTGGCTATAGGGCGCATGAATCGTATCTACTTCGTAGGCCTCCACAAAACGGACTTTTTTTCAAAGAAATATACTTTGCACGTAATGTTCATCGATGTTTGGGTATGAACAAACTGGCAAACTGGGTGCCACAAGAGCTCCCTATCAATCGAACATATCTCATATCCTCCGGATTAACCCTCCAATGCCTCATTTGATTTCAGACCTTGAGAGTATGGTCTCCAGTGACTATAAAAAAGTCGCTAAGTCTGAAATCTAGCTTAAGGCAAAATGGTCATCACCGTTATTAGCACCTAAGTGGAGTAGTAGTGCCTGAAATATTGCTATGTCTTTAAAACGTTATGAACTTTTCAGCCAACCAAATTTTCAGTTGAATGATATTTGAGTTTAAAATACATTGTTTATTTCCGTTATGTTACCGCTTTTCATTCATATTAATGTTGGCGCTCTAGAACCCATAATCTATATAGCACCTCCTCGCCGCCCACTTTTTATTGTTATTATATACATTTTTATGGTTTTTTTGGCATTTCAATTTGAGTTTCTCGCATCACGCAATTTACGGCACACGCAGTCAACCAACCTCAACCAAACCGCTAAGCTTCCGCGTTACCCCCTAATATCCAACTCAATGCTGCATAAAAATCAGCATGCGGATATGTAGGTGGTCCATATCCAGCCGTGAAGCATTTTTCTGCGACTTTTTTCGCATTCAGATATTTTGTTATTGTTTTGCCTACTGCTGGTTGTTATTTTTAATATTTATAACGGTAGATATAAATATACATATATAAGTGGAATACATTGTTGTGTTTTTTATTCATTTCTATATTTAAGAATAAACAATACAGTAATTTTGCTCGACTCTTCTAAGGCGATACTTGCTTATGCCATTTTTATTTTTAATAACAACTTCCTGTACTGCGTATACCTGACCAAGCGCCACCCGACCACCCGACCACTCGACTCTCGACCAGGTGACCACCACCCCACCAAATGCTGCCTTTTCAAAGTGAGTGCTTTCTTCATTTTCAACGTCGAAGTGGGATTGTGCTAGTCTTCAATTGTGGCTCTGTGTGTGTGTGCAGCGTTGCCATTGTTTTAATATATTGTGCACGCCCGCTCTCGGCTGCGTCTTTCGCCGCCGCTGCGGCACGTTGTTGCTATTTTTGCAGCAAGTTGAGGTCAACACACAAAATTTTCATTTTTCATCTGTGTGGGTGGCATAATGACCCACAAAATAAAGTAAAAAAGTGGAAAATAAATGGAATGCGAAAAAGTGGAGGAAAACTGCATCGGTTGAGAAAGCAATGCTGTGTCTATAGACGACACGACTAACGAAAATAAAATGACGGAAATGAAAAATGAAACAAAAGTAGGAAATTATAAGAACTCGTGTAACAACAGCGGCGACCAAGTGGTTAGTCGCCAACATGAGAATTATGCCGTCGCATTCGCAATTGAAGTTGTGTCCAAGTAGGCGGGCGAGTTCGGTTTCGGGTCCGGCGAAATGGTACTTCACAACTAGGAAACCCATTTGTGTTGCTTTATTGTTACCGAATTGTTTGGTCTTTGTTGCCGGTTGTTACGAGTAATCTGCCCGCCTCGCCGACTGCGTCACCAAACGCTCCGCACTCAGTGTCCAACGCAACTTCAGCCCCAGCTTCGGCATCTTGAACAATGCCTTAAACGTGGGTCCGTTTTTGCCTTGCTGCACGCATTGTTCTAACCGGGAGCTGCTGCATTGCCATAATGGAAGCTTTAAGCAGTAGATACTTTGCACACACACACACACAATCACGTGTAAACGGGTATATTTATAATTATTTTCTTATGCTGTCTATACAGGTCACCAAATGGGCAAGTGGCGGGCCAAGTGGGGCCGAGTGGGTAATTGTGAGTATCAAACCAACTTTTGCCGACTATCAAAACTGGTAATTAAAATGCTCATTGTAGTTGTAGGTAGCTGCACGAAGATCACGTTGGGAAGGTGCAAGACAAACAGGAAGACGAGAAAGTAGTGATAAAATGAAGCTATGTAAAAGGAAAGCGAATATTTCGTTATTATGCTAGTAATATTTATTGTTGTAGGAAAAGTAATTTTGTTCGAAAACAATGCTGCGTGCAACAAATTGTGCTTTTAATTTCTATTCGAGGAAATGGCATTCCAAATAAAATATTTGAGAAAGTAATTAAATTGAAAGTTGTTGCCTTCATTGAAATATTTAAGGCATTGAGATTGCTTTTGAAAAAATTTAATCAAACAGCTATCAGTGCTATTAAAAATTATTATTATGGTTAGGTCGTCTTGCTACTTTAAAAAAACACACATTTTTAACTGAGTATAAAAATTTGGGAATGCTGTATCTTCTCAGTTATCTAGCCATAATTCCTTGAGCCGAGCTTTTCACGCTGAAGTTAAAAAGGCATATCTTATCAGAAAGTGAAGAAGAGAAGCAAGTAAACTTACTGCAAAATATTCGATACTCTCCCTATTTTCAAAGAAAAGAGTCTATCAGAATTTCCTTATTGCTCATAAAACTAAAATTATATACTAAAGATATACATACATATAAATCAAATTTGACAAACGAATTATGTATTCGAGGTGAAGTAAAGTTGTCGACCGATGTTTAGCGTTGTATCAGCCAATACTGTAAGTCACGTGCTTGTGTAGTTGTATTAAAATAATTATCTTGATATTGGAAAAGAAAAGCATGTTGTCAACCATATGAATGAAAAGTATGCGAACATTTGTTAGGCTTCGTCGATTAAGGGTGTTAGACCAGTCTTGGAGCAGATTTTCAAATAATGTATTAAAAAAGTTTAATTTCACTTTGTTTTTCATGATGAAAACTTCTTCGCATTTGCGTACTTTGTGTTCTACTCAGCGTGAGCTACAACTTCGAGCGACCCGGGGCCAAGGATGTTCCGCCGCCCCCCTTTATCTACCTACCTACAAGTTTCATGAGGTGGTTCGAAAAAAAGTGAATTTTTACAAAATATCTTCGATATTATGTATATAAATTTAGAATGCCACGCTAATTCTGGAGTTCCAAAATTCTCACAATTCGGTTTTTTGAGGAAATTTATAGTAAATTTACAAGCCATCTTATTAAAAGCCATAGAAAAAACCATTTCGCCCTATTTCTTGTACACTTTTGACAAAATTTGAGGAATTTTTGCCCGAATTGGAGTTTTTAAATACCATTTTTGAAAATTTAGAGAAATAAAAGTATTTGTTACATTCAAGCATAGGGTACAACTCTTTATCTTTTAGAATAAATTTTGTAAAAAAAATTTTGTGAAGTATTTTTCTGAATATTAAAAAACAGCAAGATCATTTTGCCGCCCCCAAGACGTCGCGAACGGCCCCCTTCGCCCCCCTCCTAGCTACGCCAGTGTTCTACTATTTTAAACAGGAACTCGCCACAGAGCCACCATCTATGGCGAAATAGGCGGACTAAAGACGTATGAAGGGAACATTCCACTTTTATATTAGAGTTGCCACATTCAAATGTCACTATTTATGCTACATTACAATCGTTTATACTAAAGTTATCTTTTGTTTTAGTTTTTTGTATTGCTATCATTTTGAAACAATGGTATTTTAACATCAAAGTGAAAGCTTGCTTAATTATATCTATTGTAAAGTTTAATAATTTTGACGCTATATCTAAGACATAATGTCACTTTTAGCACTTACGAAAATATCCGTTATATAGGCGGTTATAACATTTTCAGGGAGATTAGTGAGCGTTTAGAAGGACTATGTCCAATATAAAATTTTAAATTTAAAAAGTCAATAACGGCTTGATATTTTTCAAAGGTCTAACAATTTCTTTAAAAGGTCATTTTATGGAAATTTAATTTGTGGAAAACATTTTCGGACAAATGACCACTACGGATGAGTTTCACATTAGCTTATCCAATCCACCCAAATTTGGGAGTACTTT